>NC_137501.1:1580000-1587500 GCF_041902795.1 Electrophorus electricus
TCCATCTATATCGCGTTCTCTCTCTCTCTCTCTCTATATATCTCTCTCCTCTCTCTCTCTCTTTCTCTCTCCTCTCTCTATATATCTCTCTCTCCTCTCTCTATATCTCCCTCTCCTCTCTCTATATCTCTGTCCTCTCTCTCTCTTTCTCTCTCTCCTCTCTCTATATATCTCTCTCTCCTCTCTCTCTCTCTCTTTCTCTCTCTCTCTCCTCTCTCTATATATCTCTCTCTCCTCTCTCTCTCTTTCTCTCTCTCTCTCCTCTCTCTATATATCTCTCTCTCCTCTTTCTCTTCATTTCTCTCTATTTCTCTTTTATTCTCTCAGTGTGCTCCAGACACTCAGTGAAGTGGATGGGAGAGGAGAGACAGATGAGAGGAGAGACAGATGAGAGGTGTAATTAGAGTGGAAAAAAGATGAGTGCCTAATTCACCTCCTGCAGTGTTATTGATCACAGGAAAGTGGAGCACTGCTTCATTACTGGCCTTACATTCACTGCTTAAACACAATGAATATCTACACACACACACACACACCAGAGATGTGAAGGACTTGCTGACACAGCTGTTACTTCACTCTTTCTTGTGCTTGTCGTTTGCTGAAGGCCTAATTGTAGCCCTGCGCGCGCGCACACACACAAATACACACACACACACACACACACACACACACACACACACACACACACACACACACACACACACTGCTCTTTTCGTTGAGGGGAGGGTGACATCCATCCATCAGCCTCAGCCCATTGACTCGACACGTCTCCTGTCCTCGCTCAGTCAGACACAGGTGAACATAAACACCTGGACTATGACAGAGGAGCGCAGGTCAGCCCTGCTCCTGGGGTCACCCGCCCTATCCTTCAGGGGCTCCGCTGCAGCGTTTCATGCCGACAGGTGAGCGACGCCCACTGCGGCCTTCACCTGTGTCTGCTTATAAACACTGTGCAGAACCACGGCGGGTCGGAGCTGTTCGCTGCCGCTGGTGAGCTGCGTGTTTCTCTCTTCTCTAGCTAAAAGCAGATCAGATTGCTCCTCACTGACAGCCATCAGTTCCTTTCGGAGTGACTGAACAAGCAGATAACAATCAGGAGGTCAACACCGTCACAGAGGCGCGGACAATGCGTGGACCAGGCCTGCCAAGCCATCCATCACCCACAGGACAAAGGCCTCCGGCAGCCCAGGAGAGGAGCTCTTCTCTTGGCTTCATTATTCAGCAGCGGCCCCCTGGTGACGGTGTGTCCGCGCCGCTCCTGACCAGCCTGAGAGGATGTGATGAGACAGCTGACTGCAGGTCAGCGATCGCCTGGAGCTCCCTGTCACCACTGGGAGCGTCCGAGCGCTGCCAACTGATCTTAGATCATCGTTCTGATTAGCAAAACCTGGATGAATGCTGAATGTGAGCAAATACTCAAGATACCACATGAGTTTGCGTGTGTGTGTGTGTGTGTGTGTGTGTGTGTGCGTGCAGGTTTTGAGTAACTGAGAGAAGTCTGTACAGTGTCTCTCATCTAATACGATGCCCTCAAATCACCATTCATTCAAACAACCTTTTTGCCACAAAATAATATCTGAAGTTGATTTTCACATTTCATCTACTGAACCTGTGTAAGGGTGGTGCAGCAAAGCGTCATGTTTACGTTAACGCACTCCAGGGTAAATGGATGGCTAAAGTGAAGTGGAGTTTTAAATCTTTTGTTCCTCCTCAGTCTCTGGTCGATTTCTAAGACTTGCATCACCTCTGTTTGCGGTTTTGTCAGACTTTAATGAAGGTTTTTCACCGAACTGCTTTTCAGGTCTCCTGGAGTGCTGTGTAAACATCACTGCTGACATCCCCTCCCATTGGATAAGACCACCTGTCAATCAAGATGAACTACAGCTGACTACCCTAGGCAGGGAGGTTTCAGCTCCTACTGTGTGTGTGTGAGAGAGAGAGACCAGGAAACTAGGGGAGCTGACAAAGTCTGTGTGTGTGTGTGTGTGTGTGTGTGTGTGTGTGTGTGAGTGTGTGTGTGTGTGTGTGTGTGTGTGTGAGAGAGAGAGAAGCAGAGTTCCAGTCTTAATGCACACACACACACACACACACACACACACACACACACACACTCACACACACACACACACACACACACACACACACACACACACACACACACACAGACTTTGTCAGCGCTCCTAGTTTCCTGGTCTCTCTCACACTCACAAACTTCAGGTAGAAGTTTGAGTCGTCATGCCTCTGCTCCTCTGCCTCGACCCATGGGTCAATTTGGCACCGCTGCTGGCCAGCAGGGGGCACCAGTGTGCCCTCCGTTTGTGTTTGGACCAGCTATGGCTGAACACGGGCCCGGCATCCTTCACTCTCATGGTTAAGTGTGTGTAAAAACACTATGGAGATCTGTTTTGGAACACACACACTGCCTAGTGAACGTGGTTGTATAGTTATGTGCTGAAAAGAATGCGTTTCTGGGAAGTCTTTGGGAAGTGTTTCTTTCCAAAATTAATTATTAAAACTTTCATAATTTTTATCTGGTCTACTGTTTTGCAGACAAGTTTACCAGAGGCTCCCACAGCCCTTCTGGAATCCATAGTAATGACACCTTTCTGGTGTCTCTAATAGCGCCACCTTTCTAGTATCTGTAGTAATGACACCTTCCTGGCAGGTGCAGAATTTTTATCAGCCTGTTGGAGAGAAACAAATCGCTCTTGTTTACCCTCACAAACAGAAAATGGCCAAGCAAATTAAGGATTATGCTGGCTCTGATCGTCCAATAACAAACATCTCTCTGAGAATTCCCCCCCTGGGGAGATTCAGGCCTGGTGTGACATGCAGTGGGCAGTGTTCTGGAGGGGGAGACGGCCCCCTTGTGGTGTTTGAACACGGTGCAGGCTATTGAACAGATAAAAGCATAAAGGCAATTGGTTTGCATACTATATGAGCAGAGCTCCGCCCCTGATCTGATCAAGGCACTCAAGCAGAGAGGAGTTTGAGGCAGGAATAGCAGCGTCTTTAGAGACAAGCCTTCACAGTCTTCAGCATTGTCAAATACAGATCACTCACTTTTCATATGTGTGGAGCTACACTATAGAGGACTCTGAAACACACACAATTCTCTGCCTTTCTTCACACACACACACACACACACACACACACACACACACACACACACACACACACACACACACACACACACACACACACACAGCAAGATTGTCTGGCTGATTTAATAGCCAGGGTGTTTGTGAATAAAAAGAGGGGAGCGTTAGAGAGGGAGGCATACAGTTAAACGCTGGACACCTCTCAGGGACGTCCCCCACTACCTGTCAGGGGGGCTGATGCTGTCTGGCATGTTGGCTCCATCCCCTCTTCCACGCTCCACCTCCATCTCCTCCAGACACACCCCATCCCCTCCTCTTCTTCACCCACGCTTTGTCGCTTTCATTGGCTGTCAGTCTCACACCTGAGCACCTGTAATATCTTGCAGATGATTAGGTTCCGCCCATCAGAACACACCTGGCTGAGGTCACAAAGGGTATGATGATTAGCCACAGAGCTGAATCATGTGTGGTTGGTGTGTGTGTGTGTGTGTGTGTGTGTTCGGAGCTGTGCAGTATCACTGAGGCAGTCATGGCTCGTCTGCCCGTCTGGCAGCACTTTAAGATGACACAACTGTCTTTCTTTTCTGTATCTTTTTTTGTTTGTTTGACAGGCTCATAAAACAGCTCGATCAGAGTCAGAGTAAAAATGGATGAGACAAAACGCAAGGGAGGTGCGCAGAAACTGCAGGCCAAATAAAACACCCGCCTCCAGGCCGCCCGGGTTAGCGGGGTGCTGTAATCCAGATTTGCATTACGATGTGCTACTCTGGAATCCAGACACCCGTTTATATCCCGTCGATAACACTGAGCGGGAAAAGTGCCCGCAGTCAACAAACTAGCAGGTGTTCGTAAAGTTATGTTACACACAATACAATAAAATTAATTCTGCACGATCGGCTCTTCTTCAATTTGGTTAGCAAGCGACGCCGGTGTTTCTGAAAGTGGCATGCATGTTTCTCTGCAGCGAAGTCAGAGTGGCTAACACCTTCACACTGGCTAAGACTAATAGCGAGTGTTTACTAGCAGCGAGCTGTGTTTTCGCTGTGTTTGAGCGGCTCGGATCCGTTGTGGTATTGAGGGAACAGCGTCGTGTTGTCAAACACCCTTCATGGACGTTAACAGTGAGTCATCCTGCAGAGTTGTTTGTTTTCTTCGTTTATCTGCGAGGCGTCCTGAAAACATGTTCGCGAGACAGCTTTCGTGTGGGTGTTGAGGTACACAAGACAGAAATGAAACTGAGACGTTTTGGCATTTATTTTTCTATTTGTTCGTTACTTGTGTTGTGCCGTTATGTCAGTGCGGCTGTTAATCGCGTTTCATCTTCTTTGTTTCCTATGTATTACTTTGGTGTTTTAAGGAGTGATACAGCTGGTGAACATATTTAGGGGGCGTGAGGATGAGTGATTTGTGTGTGTGTGTGTGTGTGTGTGTGTGTGTGTGTGTGTGTGAGATCGATCGATGTGGGCCTAAAAGGGGGGGTTGGGGTGAGGTGTGTGTGTGTGTGTGTGTGTGTGTGTGTGGGGGGGGGGGGTTCAGTGGTTTTCCCGTTGCTTATGAATTTGTTCATTAGGAATCCCATGACATCACTAATGATTTCACTAATATCCGGTTTTAATTCCCACTGGTTCGTACGCTGGGAACAGACTGCACTTTATACACTAACAAAATTGGTTTGCGCTGGATTGTGTCAAAAAAACAGACACTCAAAAAATAAATCTTTCATTGGGCACTATACGCAAATACTCATCACCACGTTTAAACCAGTGATACTCTTTTTGATACGTAATCATGACCAATCAACCCTGATGGTGTTTATACGTAATCATGATAAATCAACCCCGATGGTGTCTATACGTAAAGTAGACCATAAACAAACAGTTCCACCTTTGGAAAATACAGCAGACCTAGGTAATAGATGATTGATGATTGATATCCACCAGCAGAGGGGCTAGTGACAGTCTCGTCAGTTCCCATGGAGTATATCTTAAACATATTAATAAATATGTGGGTCTCTTATATATGTCAGTAATGTGTGAGTCTCAAATATAAGACGGTAATGTGTCTCTTATATATAAGAGTTATATGTGAGTCACTTATATGTAAATCAGTTATATGTAAATCAGTTCTTAGCTATGATTCATTCAGGAAACAGTTGGCCCTCTAGGCAGCGTTATTAGACATCATGAGTGCCCATTCAAAGGTCAGCAGAAATCCGTCGTCTTCTCTGGCACCTTATAGACCAATCTGGTGTGGATGTCACAGCTACATCACTGGCAGTCGTGCACACATTATATTAGCAGAGAAACAACAGAAACACATGGAGCAAAGTGGGCACCATCCACCAAATGACAAGATCTAAACATTTGTTGTGCTGTTGGATGCCAGAATTGGAATGGAAACATACCTTCATTTTTATAGAATACCATCTTTGAAGACAAAAACACAGATGTTTATGCTTGCAATTAAACAGACAGATTTACTGTTTGCTGTATTTTCTTTCATATAGACTCTGGGTTTTTTCATAAGGTTTACGAAGATATCCAGCCAGTGGAACTTACCAGCTTAACTTAAATTTGAGGATTTTAGTGACATGGGACTTAGACTGTTGGTGTCTTCTGCTGGTCATTAAAATAACTTGAAAAGGTGTCCGGATGATTTATATTCCTATATTCCAACACCTGAGACCACTATGCTAACTGTCACGCTCTGCCATCAGTTAAGCTCTGCCCACAAAACACATCACCTCTGTTTACCAAGGACAAATATGGTCTAACAGGCAGTTCCCTCTAGAGTGGAATGTACTAATAGATTTTGGTCATATTTAATTCATTACAAACAAAAGTATTATTTTCTCTTTTAAACAAAATCATTTTCATACCCACACAGTACTTTGGTATTCATGTTTCTGTTTGATTATTACATTGTTATAATTAATTAATAATAGATTTAATATGTCTTGTAATCCATACTGTGGCTGATATTTTGGTTGTGTGTAGTGTTGTTTTTGTTAAATGGCACAGTTATTGATTAGAAGTGATTGTTCTCTGCTTGTCCAGTCATGGCTGCAGGCTGGTTGTGGCAGCTTACGTCTCTAGGGCAGTCGTAAATCCACTCATTCCACATACTGAGCTGCAGGGAAAAGGTGTTGTGATTTATAAGCTTTTGGAAAGCAGTCTTTGACCGTGATCTGTGAAAGGGGGTTGCTGACTTCTATCTGTCTTGTTTTTTTGTTTTTTTATAGTGCATCTAATATCCCTGGTCACCACACTGTGGCAGTGTGATTATTTATTTTAAAAATGAGCTTTAGTTGACTTACAGACCACACAGGCCTTCCTATCTAGGGGTGGAATGGAGACCCCAACAACCACCCACAGACCCCAACACCCACCAAGAGACCACAACATCTACCGCAGTCCCCAACAGACACCCCCAACACCCATCCACAGACCACAACATCTACCACAGACCCCAACAGACACCAATAGACCACAACAGACCCCAACACCCTCCAACAGACCCCAACACCCACCAACAGACCACAACACGCACCCACAGACCCCAACACCCACCAACAGACCACAACATCTACCACAGTCCCCAAAAGACACCCCCCAACACCCACCCACAGATCACAACATCTACCACAGTCGCCAACACCCACCCCAGACCCCAACACCCACCAATAGACCACAACAAACCCCAACACCCACCAACAGACCCCAACACCCACCAACAGACCCCAGCAGACCCCAACAGACCCCAAGAGACCACAACACTCTCCAAGACACTAGAATTGTAATGTTGGCAGTTAACATTAAAAAGTTCAATAAAGAACTGACAAGTCACATGGTCCTGTATGATTTCTAGAGAATTAATTAACATGCCGTCACACACGGGTACGGCATACTATCATAAACACTTATGGTTGCTGATGTTTATTGTACAATGCTGAACTGGCAGGTCTGGAAATTTAATGAGAAATAGGAAAAAGGTGTCAGAAAAGCGTTATCCCTGTTGCTATGGAGATAGTGTTTTTAAATGGATTTAAAAGAGGGTGTAGTCAAAGCACACTTTTGCCTCCCTGATAAGGCTACAAAACCACAGCACAGCTGGAGTTGTTGTCATGGATTTGTTGCCGTGGAAACAGGTGAACCCTGATGTTCAAGGCAGCCTTTCAGAACCTGTGCGAACCCGTCTGGTGATGCCTGATAATCTACATGTATTTATCGGTGTCACAACCGGTCTACCAATTAGACACAATTTTATTCACAAAGCCCACTTCCCTGTGCTTTAATGGGGGAGCTGGGCGGTCATTAAATAAACCCTCTTCACACTGCTCTCGGCGTTATTTATTTGCATGCGTGTTTATTTATTTATTTACCGACTGCGGAACACCATT
>NC_137501.1:1597500-1615000 GCF_041902795.1 Electrophorus electricus
TATTACAGACCTAATATATTTCTGCAGAGCTAAACTATTACTACAGACCTGACCTCTTACTGCAGACCTAATCTATTACTACAGACCTGACCTCTTACTGCAGACCTAATCTATTACTACAGACCTGACTTCTTACGACAGACCTAACCTTACTGCAGACCTGACATCTTTCTACAGACCTAATCTTTTACTACAGACCTGACTTCTTACTACAGACCTAACCTCTTACTGCAGACCTAACCTATTACTACAAACCTGACCTCTTACTACAGACCTAATCTATTACTACAGACCTGACCTCTTACTACAGACCTAATCTATTACTTCAGACCTAACCTCTTACTGCAGACCTAATCTATTACTACAGACCTGACCTTTCTACAGACCTGACCTCTTACTACAGACCTGACCTCTTACTACAGACCTAACCTCTTACTACAGACCTAATCTTTTACTACAGACCTAATCTATTACTACAGACCTGACCTCTTTACTACAGACCTAATCTATTACTACAGAGCTAACCTCTTACTGCAGACCTAATCTATTACTCTTAAACTGTATGCTTCTAATTTGGTTATTATGAGACATATTATTGTTATCATGATATGTATCAGTACAGTAACTACTGTGACATATTCAATTTCCATATTAGCACTAATGTGAAAGGTTCAGACCCAGCAGGGCCTTGGAGTTAAAAACCAACCAAAACCCCAGAACGTCTTCTCTCCCATCCTGAACAGCAGTGAGAATGAGCCCAGGCCTCTATAACCAGCACCAGTTGTGCTGGAGTTTCTTCAGACTTCAGCGCCTTAGCACTGGCACTTCTGTCCCAGTACAGCCACTGAGTGGCAGTCTGATTCAGGCCTTGGCAGAGAGCTCTGGTCTCAACCCTCTCCAGACCTCCAGAGCTCCAGACCTCAGACCTCCAGTCTCCAGTTCTCCAGACCTCAGACCTCCAGTCTCCAGACCTCCAGACCTCAGCCCTCCAGTCTCCAGTCCTCCAGACCTCAGACCTCCAGTCTCCAGTCCTCCAGACCTCAGACCTCCAGGTTTCCAGACCTCTAGATCTCAGACCTCCAGGTCTCCAGACCTCCAGGCCTCTGTCTCATGTCCAGGACAAGCTGCAGCCCATCACAGCAGAGCCAAGCAAACCCTTCAGAGGCTTGTGGTCAGCCAAGTCCTCTAACTCAAACCCCGGGAGTGTAGATTCAGGGACAGATGATCAGGGACCAGGGCTACTAGCAAAATCCTTTACAAACATGTTACTTCTACCTTTGGAGGAGGTGTGTTTATAATTGGCTGGGAGTTGTGTTTATGTGGGAGTTCTACTTCATTTATGTGGCCAAAAGTCCTGTTTACATGGCCAAAATTTCTATATATGTAGCTGAGATTTCCTTTATGTAGCTGAGAATTCTGTAATATGGCTGAGAGTTATGTTACGTGTCTTAGAGTTCTGGTATGTAGCTGAGAGTACTGATATGTAGCTGAAAGTTCCGTTATGCAGCTGAGAGTTCTGGTATGTGACTCAGAGTTCTGTTTATGATGTTGCATTCAGTTCTAACTGTTAGATGATACATTCCATGAAAATTAGAAAATCACAGCCATACATTCTGAAAAACAGGACAACATGTGAGGACGCACTTTTAAATGCAGCTGAAATATTCTGTATACAGTGATAACCCGAATGGAGTTTATATGAATCCAATCTGAAATGCCATGACTGCTCCCAACTGGAAAAAAGCTTTTAAATTCATTGGAACAAGAGCCAGAAGGCACCAGAACGGTGGCACACGAGGCACCAAATCTCAAAGTAGTCATGGTCCAACCCCAGCAGATCCGGAGTTACTGCAGCCATTCCAGTGTGTCTGTACTGCACATTCACATACCACCATTAAACCTTGAATGCGCAGGACACATTAAACCTTTAAACGCGCACAACACATTAAACCTTTAAACAAGCACGACACATTAAATCTTTAACACGCACAACACATTAAACCTTTAAACATGCACGACACATTAAACCTTTAAACGCATGCGACATATTAAACCTTTAAACGCATATGACATATTAAACCTTTAAACACAAACAACTGGTTCATGGGTCCACAATCTCATGACTGTCTGATAATTATGAACCTTTCAGATGTTTCAAAGTAGCTACTGAATCATTCAGTGTCTTCTGAATAATAGATTTAAGATTAATAAACCAAAAATAAGACTGGGGATTAAGAGATTAACTCACTTGGAGATTGAGAGGTTATTATCTCACCTGGAGACTGAGAGGTTATCTCACCAGTCTGTAGGTACATGCCTGTATCCTTTACAGTTCTTTAAGATTTTAGATCATAAATCATATTCTGTACATTTTCAAGAATATTTAAAATATAGTTGGTAAGACTTTGATTTTTTAGGTACTTGAGAACTTGATGCAGAAACAAATGAGGTGCGTCCAGTCCGCACAAACACACAGCAAACGTTTCATTCCTGTGCTGTTATTTGCTCGGTAACGGGGACGAGCTCAATACTTTCCGTCGGCTTTTCGGTGAAGTGGATCAGAACTGTGGTGCTGTTCAGTGCTCTTTTTTCAAAACAGTTCCGTTCCAGACAGAAACAGGATCCTGATGGGGCCACATTGCATGGGAAATGAAAACAGTCTGGGTGCAGATCCAGACGGTGAAGCTGTCGTGATCTTGGGAACTGGAGCATGCAGAGAGTACAGTTTAGGATTAGGTGCTTGTATGCCTGCGTGTGCAGTCGGGAAGGCAGGTAATTACGTCCGTCTGTCTGTCTGTCTGCCTGTCTGTCTGCCTGTATGAATATCAAGATGCACTGGTAAATGTTCAATGTCTGCTTGTTATTGTCTTAACACAAACACCCCCACACAATCACAGAATTATCAGAAACCGAGGCACAAGACACACAGACAATAGTTTTGAGATGCATTTAAACACTCCCGAGTGCAAGCTCCATCTTTCTATGTCCACTGCCGCTGACGTATGTGCCCATGCATACCAGCTTCTGATCTCACTGCACTGGGTGTTTGACAGTCTCCTCACACACACTCGCTCAGAAACCCCCAACACACACACACACACACACACACACATGCGCGCACGTACGTGCACGTGTGTGCACGCATGTGCCTGAAACGCAGAAAAGGCCACGTGCTTCGTAATTGAGAAAAATGAAAGAGCAGCTCAGCGAATGGCTGACACGGCAGAGAATGGGGAATTCATTAGATCTCCACTTCCTGCTCTAAATGAGAGGGTGTTTGAAATGTCTCCTTGCTGAAATCTACAAATTCTAATTAAAAAAAAAAAACCTAATGAGAACGTTGCCTGGCCAGGCTGCATACATTTCATCCGTATACACACAGACACACCACCTGAGAGAGAGAGAGAGAGAGAGAGAGAGAGAGAGAGAGAGAGAGAGAGAGAGAGAGAGAGAGAGAGAGAGAGAGAGAGAGAGAGAGACAGACGATTGTGAGGGCGGGCACAGGGAGGTGAAATCCCTCTTCATGTCTAGTGGGATTGGAAAGAGAGACTCTGATCTTGGGTTCTGGAGGGGAACGTCCCCTCAGCCTGGTCCAGCCTGGAGCACCAACATGAGACAACGTGACACAGAAAAGACGCAGTTGCACCTGGAGACTGAGGCGCGTACCTGTTTGAGATCACCAGGGGACAGAGTGATCAGGTGACCGAGCTTAGAGGTGATAGTGGCAGATAGGGTAGGAAACTCTCTCTCTCTCTCCCACTTCTTACCTCCCTTAACTCTCAGCGTCCCAGCCTTTCTCTCTCCTCTGCTGTGTCTATACGCAACTGCACCCTTTTTCACTCTTTTCTTACAATAACCGTCTGTCTTTTACGAGCTCTTCTTTCTCCTCAGCTGTGCACTCTTACACGCACTACTTACCACATAGGGTTAGCAGAAGCACGGTATCCTGGTCTTTGTGTATGGCTGCAGGGCAGGGTGGGTGTGGGTGTGTGTGGGGGTGTGTGTGTGTGTGGGGGGGGGGGACGCTTAGGGAGTAGGGCAAACTATTGTGATAAATTAGGTCGCTGGTAGATGGCAGGCACGTGCACTTCATCTTCCTCAGCTGACCTTGGTCTTATAAGCGATAATAAAACACAGTGCAGTCACTCCTGAAATTGGTTGGCTCAATAGCACACAGACACATGCATGAGGGCGTCTTCTCCCTTTAATTGAAATGATTATAGCGTAAAATAAAATCAATTTAACCATATTTGCGGTAGTTTTTATAAGTATGATGGGTTCTGCTGGAATGCAATCGTTGGGTTTTATAGGGAAATCTCGGTAGGATTCGTTGCTCTGCGGTCTCTGCATGCATAATTGTCCGCGACGGAGAAACGAGTCTCACCTGACATACTCACGAGCTGTGTGGTGATCTTAAAATTCTCCATGTACCATCTGATTACTGCCAAGAAAAAAAAAAAAACCACACTTGTAAGGAAGATGCAACAAAACCAGAAATCATTGTGACTAGAATGAGCACTTAGCGGACTTACGTCGCAAACCTCCGGCAGAAGGCCTCGGCACCACTGGGCCTGTCTCGTACTGTAGTTCTGTTAGATGCATTACACTAAACTAGTTTATATTGTTCAAATAATCGATGTCTTTGACGGTTAGCAGAAGCAGCCAGTCGTGAAGCAAATACAGAGTGCCTGGGAAGAGCAGGCACGCGTGCCAGAACTAGACTCTCTGGAACAGGCTACACGCTCGCGCTCTAATAGCGCGGCGGTACAGCACGTGTCTCGGGGGACGTATCCTGATTGTGCATCGCACAGAAAGTCCCCGGTCAAATCTTGCAATGCGGGGCGGCGTCGTAATGGCACGTGCGAAAACAAAAAACGGCTCTAGCCTACTTTCCGCTGTCACATTTTTCTCGCGTGGACCGGAACACCCCGGAATAAAAGAGCAAGGCCAGCATGTACAGCGCGCTCACCGCCATGCACGAGGGGAACAGAAACGCCGTGTGGCGAGGAAGTATTTTTAGAACCCTGTTATTATCACGCGCTATATTAGGTATGCACGTCAAAATCGTTTGTCATGAGCCCGTTTCTCAGACAGATAAAGGCTGTAAAAACAAGAAAGTAATGACTGTAATACTGTGGGCAGTTATTTTATGGCGCATTTGGCTAAGCCAAATGAGAAAATTTGTTTTAAAAAATAGTGCTGTTATTTCAAAAACTGAATGTTTTTTTTTTTTGCTTTAAGGTAATTTAGCCACAATAATAAGGCCATAGAAATGATGCATAAATATAATAATACAAGTAGTATTGCGTGTGCGCCTGCATGCGGATTCAAACAAACAATAGGCGTTAATTACCAGTGCTCTCTGGCTCTCTCTCTCTCTCTCTCTCTCTCTCTCTCTCTCTCTCTCACACACACACACACACACACACACACACACACACACACACACACACACACACACACACACAAAAACAAACACACCTTACACTAGGGCTGTCAGAACAAAATGGGCCACTTCAGTTTGGACATTAAAAACCAATATTAGTTCAAATGGAAAACAGAAGTGCTCCCCTCTGTTTACACATATGCTGACCAGTCTCATGCCAGAGCATGTTGTATCTCTGTAAGGTCATCTCACCCAAACACCTGACACACAAAGTCAGAAAAACAATGCAACTATAAAACCCTCCAGATACACCGGCGGAGGAAGTTCCATGCACGTGTTTTCCAACTTGGTTCAAAGTTGGAGTCTCCTATTCCTCCATGCTAATCTCACCAGTGCAATCATCATAACAGAATAGAGCACCACCTCTCACCTCCACCTAGAGCACCACCTCTCACCTCCAACTAGAGCACCACCTCTCACCTCCACCTAGAGCACCACCTCTCACCTCCACCTAGAGCACCACCCTTCACATCCACCTAGAGTACCATTCTTCCAACACTCATGAGGAAAGTGAGATCTAGTAAATGTATCTTTAGGCCAAAAACATTCCTCCTGTCTAATTATTATTATTATTATTATTATTATTACAAAACAGTCTGTCAGGGTATGCCAAACACTTGCAGAATTCTGAGTTAAGTTTATGTTGGTTCAGAGGTAGGTTTATTTATTTATGTAGGTTATTTATTCATTTTATTTAAAACACATTGTATGGGCACAATGATTAATGAAGTGGCAGTTTCCTGAGTGAATAACAAACAAACAACAAAAAAGTGCTATCAGTCTGTGTGTGTGTGTGTGTGTGTGTGTGTGTGTGTGTGTGTGTGTGTGGTATGGGACTCTGGGTTGATGGTTTATCTGTGTGTGTGTGTGGTGTGGTTCTCTGGGTTGATGATTTAGCTGTGTGTGTGTGTGTGGTACTCTGGGTTGATGGTTTGGCTGTGTGTGAATGTGTGTGTGGGTGTGTTGTGGTGTGTTGTGGTGTGTGTTGATGGGGTTAGTTGTGTGTGTGTGTGTGTGTGTGTGTGTGTGTGTGTGTGTGTGTGTGTGTGTGTGTGTTGATGGTGTGGGACTCTGGGTTTATGGTTTAGCTGTGTGTGTGTGTGTGTGTGTGTGTGTGGTGTGGGACTCTGGGTTTATGGTTTAGCTGTGTGTGTGTGTGTGTGTGTGTGTGTGTGTGTGTGTGTGTGTGTGTGTGTGTGGGACTCTGGGTTGGTAGTTTATCTGTGCATGTGTGTGTTTGGGGACTATAAGGTTACCACTGCTGCTTAAGAGATGGCACTGGGTCAGTGACTGCTGCTTGGGAGGTCAAATTGAGAAAAAGTCCACAGAGACGAGAAGAATACTGATTGAGAAGAAAGTGTGTGTGTGTGTGTGTGTGTGTGTGTGTGTGAGAGAGAGAGAGAGAGAGAGAGAGAGAGAGAGAGAGAGAGAGAAAGGAAGAAGGATGTGTCTATATGAGAAAGAAGGGAGCATTTCTCTGTGTAAGTGTGTGAGAGAGAGACAGAGGAAGAAGGATGTGTATATATGAGTGGGAGCATTTCTGTGTGTGTGTGTGAGAGCGAGAGAGAGAGAGAGAGAGAGAGAGAGGTGTGTACACGTGTGAGAGATGAGAGAAAGAGATGAATACTGAGTATGGATGGGTACTTATTTCTGGCACAGAAATGAGGCTCGCTGATGTTCTCTATTGCCTGTCTCCCCCTCCCTCAGCAGCTCAAACCCTGCTGCCTGCGCTCAGATCAGTGTGTCCTTGGTCCCAGCTCAGATCCCACACTAGTGCGGAGCGAAAAACTAATCCCAGGCCAGTTCTTGCCGACCTCCTTTCAGTATGACTGATGCTAAATGTGACTCTTGGTACATTTACCTTGTAGTCACCTGTCTCTGGGTTTAGAATAAGGGTAAGAGAAAATCTTTAGTGATCCACTTTTATTAAGGCTGGTTTTAATGTGCGGTTGGACGCTGGTGGTGTTTAATGGTGTAGAGAGAAACTGAAGGAGAGGGAGAGATACCTGAGAATCATCATGACAATATCAGAGAGCAGGTAGTTTTTTTTTTTTTTTTTAATCAGCCAGGACATTCTGCACTTCTTTAACTTTAAGCCTAGCTGAGGAGCTCTCACTTCTCTCTCTGTGTCGGAGTGGTTCTCTGAAATATTCATCTTATAAATATTTCAGTCGTGTCTAATAAAAACCTCTCTCTTCATTAACACTCTGCCTGGGCATCTCATTGATCATACTTTCTGTTTCATGTCGTGAATATTCTTTCTTTCTTCATCCTAGTCTCTCTTGCTCTCCCGGTTCAGATGAATGCAGCGACGTCTAATGACACAACAGTTACAAGTTGCATTACTGCCAAAAAACAAGCAACACCAACACAAGTACAAAATTACAGATTAATTAAAAAAAAAAGATTTTTGTTAAATAAATGTTGCGTTGCTTTATTGATAATCCCACAACATGTCTCACCTTGCGCTGCTTGCGTGGAGTTGAAGGACCCCCCCCCCGCTACTACAGACCACAAACTCAGAGGAGGTGGTGGTGTTTAGAACCGCTCAGATTTCTGACCTAGTTGTGTCTGGGCCTCTCGGTTAGGGCATCAGGGAGAACTCATGCCGTAATTTCCCAGGCCCTGGTTGGCTCCTCTCAGCCTGCACTTTTCTGTAATGTTCTCTTTGTATTCAGTGGTGCTTGGTTGCGCAATCTCAGATCTGGGTGGGCCGAAAGGTGTAATTGTAGACAACTCTACAACAAGAAATGTTTTTTGATTTTAGATTGTTTTTTTGAGTCTGAGTCATTGGTTGCTTGAGACTGATTAATTGAAAGGATGGGTAGTTGTCTTGGGTCTCAGGACCAGCTGGGTGGGGGGGGGGGGGGGTTCCTTCCTTTTTTTTCTCTCTCTCTTCCATGCCATGCCTCCAAAAACTCCAAACCCCAAAACTCAGTTGAGTGCTTTGCTGGCAAATAACTGTATGATGTTTCTGTTGTGTTCTGCACAGTTGCTTTGTCCTATTCTCTGTCATTTTTGGAGTAACTGTTTCTTGTGTGCTGGTCTCTCTCTCTCTCTCTCTCTCTCTCTCTCTCTCTCTCTCTCTCTCTCTCTCTCTCTATCTCTCTCTCTCTCTCAAATTCAATTCAGTTTAATCCAGTAAACTTTACTGGTCATTTTTAGCCACAACACAGCCAAAGAATCACTGACATTAGAAGATGAAGAGATGAAGTGTCAGTTTCAATTAGAAAAAGATTTAGTTTGATTAAATAACACAAGTGGCACTGAGCTATAAAGAGGCTGAAACGGAGTGAGAAGCATCAAAATTCGAGTCTACAATTAAACCGAATCAAAATAACCTCTTTTTTGTTCAGCTCCTGTGCGCATGCGTGTGGAAGGGGCCTTATTTCTGGCGCAATAAGGCCTGTTTTACGGCAGCCGCGAGCGCTCGTTCATGAACGTGATCTTGTACACCAGCCGCGCGCGTCACTTGTCTCCGCAGTAGTCACGTGTGCGCGAGCCTCAAAAATATGCTTTGGGTCTATTTTTGTCGCTCACGCCACGAGGCAAACCAGCTGTTTCCACCCAGACAAGCAACAAAATTAAGCATTCTTGCTAGATCATGCAATGTGGACCCACAAGCACAACAGAAAATAGCTGGCCTCGGCTCCGTTAATACGAACTTCCAGAAAGATCAAAACTAAAGTAAACTTTCAGGATTTATTTTACTATTCATCAGTAGTCTACGCGAACGTTTCGAAGGCAAAACACCTCAGGACATGAACCGCGCACGTTTTGCATTAAACCCTGCAAGGAAAAAAAAACGCAGTCTCTGTTAGCGTGGCGTTATTTTATTACTGTTCCCACGGGAGGAGGCTACCGTAAACCTCATCACCATCCACCGCGGGAACATTTGATAATTTAGTCTCTGCACCCTCAAACCGTGCTGAGTCTCGTCTGGTGTGAAAAGCCCATTTGCACCGGAAGCGATGTGGCGCACGCGGCAAATGGAACGCTGTCAGGCTATTTCACGCGACACAATGGAAAATATTCCCGCAGTGACAACGGGAATAGTGATAAGGGTTACGGTAGCCAACCCCCGTGGGAACGGTAATAAAAATATCTGTTAACAGGTCGGTAACAGTGACTGCGATTTTTGCCCGCATGGTTTAATCTAGAACGTCGTTTTGTTCTGAGGAGGTTCCAACGGTTCGTCATCGTCAACACAGCGAGGGGAAGCGACGCTGCTGCTGAACACACGTGCAGGCTCCGTGCAGACGTGCAAGGCATTGAAGCGAGAGGGTGGTGCAGGGGTGATGTGGTACTGGGATGGGGGTGGAGGCATGGCACCAGCAACATTGCCATGGCGTTTCTTTTTTTGACATGTTCAAGTACTGATGAATAGTAAAATAAATAAATAAGAAAATGAATTGGAATCTAGACCTTACTTGAGTTTATATTAACTCTACAAAGTAAAAATCTAGCCTGGAATGGCGGTTTTCAGTTTTTTTTTTCCTGTTTTGTCTGTCCTGTGTTGCATGATGTAAAAAACTGAATATTGTACTGTTTCTACGTAGAATCTACTGGTTTGTCACGCGCCATAAGCGTCAAAAGTGGAGTCAATGCACCGGTGTAGCTAGCATAGCTAAGTCACTGAAATGTTATTCATCAGCTACAAGGAGGGTGTGGAGTGGATAATGAAAAAGATTTCAACCACTATTAACCCTTTCCACTGAAGCAGTGACCCTCTTCAACACATGTTTTTTCAAGATTTTCATATGCTGTGTGTTTCGTAGTGACAATAAATTGTGAATTTACGAAATCTACGATGGCAAAGTCACAAGGCCAATAGTTTAATTCGATGAAGAATACTGTAGGCATATAGAAGAAGCAAGAGACAGTGGATTTTCCTAAGTTAATGTTAGACAGTAATGTGTCACACTACATTCCATGAAATGACTGTGTGTGTTTGCAGAATGTGAGAACGTAATTGGGCCTGTGTATGTCATAATGTGTACATGTCATGATGTGTGCATGTCATAATGTGCTGATTTGGTGATCATCAGCCGTGTGAAACAGGTGGATGCATGAAAGCCATGATGTCATGACGCCTTCAAATCATTTGAGGTATGAAAACACTATCTTTTATTTATTTATTTATTTGGCCATTTTTTTGCACACACACACACACACACACACACACACACACACACACACACACATATATAAAATGTGTAGGTAAGGGATGTAGAGATGGTCTGGATTGCGGTGGAGTACACACAGACCTTTGGATCCTCTCACTAGTCCCGGGTGTTGTTCAGCTCCACAAACGGCCCTGGGCTCTCTGGATGCGAGTGCTGCTGCAATAACTCGCCAAATCAGTTTCTCTCGCTCCCTTTAAAAACTGAGCGCATGCCTGCGGCTCCGTGCTGTGACATTTTTGTAATAGCAGGGTCCACGTTGCAGAGTAATGTCAGGTTACGTCAGCTGTACTCACACTCTGTATCAGCGCCTTAACAGAAAATAGATGTATTCCATTACTCCCACAGATGGTGAGAACCACCCGCCATCTTCTGTTTCTTCTATTTGTAGAAATAACTGACTGACTGGCATAACTTAGTTACAACAAAGGCATTTCAGTCTTCTCATGCTCTTCTGTGTGTGTGTGTGTGTGCGTGTGTGTGCGCTCGTGTGCGTGTGTGCGCTCTTTTGCGTGTGCTGTTTGTGTGTATTCTGTCACACAAATCTGACTACATTATGAGTATGTTACATTGGCCATTGCCTTGTGTCCACAATGATACATTTGGCAAATTTGGTGTTTAACTGTTTTCTTATTAATTTCAGAAATGCTGTATGTGTGTAAAACTGCATCAATTATCTGGTTCACATTTAGCAGCAGTTTTTGTGCTATTTGTTTATTTGTTGCAGATAAAATAATCCAATAAGTCAGCCAGTATTTAACTGAGTGTTTTGCATTTTTGTGTTTCGTTAGCAGTTGTGTGAAATAGCCTACTTACATCATATTATGATGTATGGCAAGGAATGTGTGCAGCCCAACAGCTGGTGTAAAGAAACCGAACAGAACCCGTAAACCTGCAGCTTCAAGTCAGGAAAAACCGTTTTGAACTTCAGGTCCGCATTAAGAGTGGGTCTCGGTAGGCGATGTTGTGAGTGCAATTTCGCAACAAAGTGAGTTTAAAAGAACCCCAGCGCTGGCACACCCACCCCTGCTACAGCAGTCCACCAGCGTCAGCACAGGAGTGTTCACCGAACACGAATACAACTCGGCTTAAAGGGGAAAAGACTTTTTTAATGGCCCACCAATTTCCCACTGTGCTTGTGTGTATTGGTGAAAGTTGAGTTCTCTGTGTGTGTGTGTGTGTGTGTGTGTGTGTGTCTTGTTCTGGTAGGCTGTTTATTATAACATGCTGCACCTTCTTTGGCTTTGGGAACAGTCTACATTGACACTGACTTGCACGCTTGGACTCTTGGGGTCCTGGAGTCGTGGAGCCTTCAAGATGAGCAGCTGCTGACGAAGATGGTCCAGGGACAGCGATGTTCAGGCCACTGAAGCAGCGGAAATTGACATGTCGTGTGACATGATGCATTATGCCTGCAGCTGTAGACCATGAAAGAATGAATTTGTTCCACAGTAACACCCAGATGCCCAGTTCTACTCAGTGCAATGTTAATAAAATTGATTGTCGTCATTGTCATTATTGTTATTATTTGTTGACAGCATGCCGCGGACATGGTGCATGGTCTACCCAGTGCTGTAACCCATCTGTCTGTGACAGCGTCTAATGAGTGGTGTGTTCTGTGATTTGGCACCGGAGGAACTGGAGTGTGATTTGCCTGTTTGTGGTTTGTCTGTCTGCAGGATTCTGGACGTTCTCCCTCCACAGCGTCTCCCTGTACTGGTAGGCTTTTGCGTCATGCACCATTCAGTGTGTATAAGCCTTTCTCCCTCTCTCTCTCTCTCTCTCTCCCTCTCTCTCTCTCTCTCTCTCTCTCCCTCCCTCTCTTTCTCCTTCCTTCTCTCTCTCTCCCTGTCCCCCCCTCCCCCCTCTCAGTTCAGTTCAGTTCAGCTTCACTGGCATGACCATATACAATAACAGCATTGCCAAAGCAGTATTATAATATGAATATTACACAACATTACAACTTTTGCAATTATGGAAATTAAGAGTTAGAGAAGCTGTGATTGGTCTCAAATATAATTAAAGGGAAGAAGTAAAATAAATAAATAATGGGAGGATGGAAAATAATAAATAGTTAATAATAATAAATAGCTAATAATAATAAACAGTAATAATAAATCCCTCTGTTAGCAGGTCTTCTCTGAGCTTCCTGCAGGTATCTGCTCCAGGCTGGTACTTCCCTTTATGTTGGTTAGGTTTGTCTGAGATTTTTCCTGATTCATCTGGGTGTTTATAATGAAGTTTCATCGGCCCAGAGTGTCAGTAAGAACAGCGGTCTAGAGAACCCGGTCCATGAGTAAGTGCCCTGTGTCTTGATCGGATATCCTGTTCCCAGCGTCTTCCTCTTAGTGCGTGCGTGCTCTGTAACCCTTCTCTCCCTCTGTAAAACCAGCACTATCCAGGGAAAGGGATGTAGGATGGAGGTAATAAGGTGGAGGAAAGAAAAGACAGAGGACAGCAGAGGTGGTGCATCTGTGTCTGTCTGGTTTACAGCATGATGTCATTACAATCAGATCAGCACACCCACACACACACAAAAGCACAACCTTTACTTACATAGGTGCTGTAGTGGACTGAGAACGTCACATGGTCAAGGTGCTGTAGTGGACTGAGAACGTCACATGGTGAAGGTGCTGTAGTAGGCTGAGAACATCACACGGTGAAGGTGCTGTAGTAGGCTGAGAACATCACACGGTGAAGGTGCTGTAGTGGACTGAGAACGTCACACGGTGAAGGTGTTGTAGTGGACTGAGAACATCACACGGTGAAGGTGCTGTAGTGGACTGAGAACATCACACGGTGAAGGTGCTGTAGTGGACTGAGAACGTCACACGGTGAAGGTGCTGTAGTAGACTGAGAACGTCACACGGTGAAGGAGCTGTAGCAGGTTGAGAAAATCACACGGTGAAGGAGCTGTAGTAGGCTGAGAACATCACACGGTGAAGGAGCTGTAGTGGACTGAGAACGTCACACGGTGAAGGTGCTGTAGTGGACTGAGAACATCACACGGTGAAGGTGCTGTAGTGGACTGAGAACATCACACGGTGAAGGTGCTGTAGTAGACTGAGAACGTCACACGGTGAAGGTGCTGTAGTGGACTGAGAACATCACACGGTGAAGGTGCTGTAGTAGACTGAGAACATCACACGGTGAAGGTGCTGTAGTGGACTGAGAACATCACATGGTGAAGGAGCTGTAGCAGGCTGAGAAAATCACACGGTGAAGGAGCTGTAGTAGGCTGAGAACATCACACGGTGAAGGAGCTGTAGTAGGCTGAGAACATCACACGGTGAAGGTGCTGTAGTAGACTGAGAACATCACACGGTGAAGGAGCTGTAGTAGACTGTTAACATCACATGGTGAAGGTGCTGTAGTAGATTGAGAACATCACATGGTGAAGGTGCTGTAGTAGATTGAGAACATCACACGGTGAAGGTGTTGTAGTGGATTGAGAACATCACATGGTGAAGGAGCTGTAGCAGGTTGAGAAAATCACACGGTGAAGGAGCTGTAGTAGGCTGAGAACATCACACGGTGAAGGAGCTGTAGTAGGCTGAGAACATCACACGGTGAAGGTGCTGTAGTAGGCTGAGAACATCACACGGTGAAGGTGCTGTAGTGGACTGAGAACATCACACGGTGAAGGAGCTGTAGTAGGCTGAGAACATCACACGGTGAAGGTGCTGTAGTAGGCTGAGAACATCACACGGTGAAGGTGCTGTAGTAGACTGTTAACATCACATCGTGAAGGTGCTGTAGTAGATTGAGAACATCACATGGTGAAGGTGCTGTAGTAGATTGAGAACATCACACGGTGAAGGTGTTGTAGTGGATTGAGAACATCACATGGTGAAGGAGCTGTAGCAGGCTGAGAACATCACACGGTGAAGGAGCTGTAGTAGGCTGAGAACATCACACGGTGAAGGTGCTGTAGTAGGCTGAGAACATCACACGGTGAAGGTGCTGTAGTAGGCTGAGAACATCACACGGTGAAGGTGCTGTAGTGGACTGAGAACATCACACGGTGAAGGAGCTGTAGTAGGCTGAGAACATCACACGGTGAAGGTGCTGTAGTAGGCTGAGAACATCACACGGTGAAGGTGCTGTAGTGGACTGAGATCTGGTGACTGGAGGCCATTTGAGTGCAGTGAACTCATTGTTATGTTCAAGAAACCAGTTTGAGATTATTTGAGCGTTGTGACGTTGCACAGTATCCAGCTGGAAGTATCCATCAGAAGATGGGGACATAAAGGGATGGACACAGTTATTAAACAATATTCAGATAGGCTGTGGTGTTTAAACAATACTCAGGTAAGCTGTGGTGTTTAAACAATACTCGGGTAGGCTGTGGCATTTAAACAATACTCAGGTAAGCTGTGGTGTTTAAACAATACTCAGGTAGGGGTGGTGTTTAATCAATACTCAGGTAAGCTGTGGCGTTTAAGCCGTGCTCATTTGGTATTAAGGGGCCCAAGGTATACCAAAAAAATAACCTGTGTGGATTGTAGCCTCAGTTGGCTGTTCTTAGCTGACGGGTTTGTCACACAGTGCAGTCTTCTGCTGCTGCAACACGTCTGCTTCAGGGTTCGACGTGTCGTGTGTTCAGAGATGTTCTGCATATCTCAGTTATATCAAAAGTCATTTGAGTTACTGTTTCCTTTCTATCAGCTCAAACCAGTCTGGACATTCTCCTCTGACCTCAAGCACCAACAAGACGTTTTTGCCCAGAGAACTGCAGCTCATTGGATATTTTCTCTTTTTCAGACCAGTCTCTGAGTGTGTCTATGAGTGTGTGTGTGTGTGTGTGTGTGTGTGTGAGTGTGTGTGTGTGTGTGTGTGTGTGTGTGTGTGAGTATGAGTGTGTATGTGTGAGTGTGTGTGTGAGTGTGTGTGTGAGTGTGTGTGTGTGTCTCTGTAAACTCTAGAGATCATGGTGCGTAAAAATCCCAGTAGATCAGCAGTTTCTGAAATATTCAGACCAGCCAGTCTAGAACTAACCACCCGCCATGTTCAAAATTACTTAAATCACATTTCTGCCCCATTCGGATTCTATGTTTGAACTTCAGCACGTCGTCTTCACCACGTCTACACGCCTAAATGCTTATTAGATGTTTGCATTAATGAGCAGAACAGGTGAATCTAATAAAGTCACTAGTGAGTTTATATGCTGAACACACACACGCGCACACACACACACACATACACACACACCCACACACACACACACACAGAGTTTTTCTTATCTGAATGGGCTTGCAAAATGCTCTCTAAGCAGTTTAAATACTTTTCCCAAATTATTAGTTAATTAGTCTGTTCTCGAACTTGTAATTTACGCTGAGAGAGTGAAGGAGTGTTAAAAAAATACCGTCAGCATAATCAGTGGTGTTGGGGCTGTATGGTGCTCTCTCGGAGGTCCTGTAGGTCATGACATACACAGTGATCTTTTGTAATCCATCTACTCCGCCTTAATTGCAGTAGATTGGATTGGTGTGAGGTTGTGTGTGTGTGTGTGTCAATGTCCATCCACTCTCTACTCTGCACAATTAGATGTTCTAGGGTAGTATTGCAGTCTTAATGAGACTGATCTTATAATAGAATGGTTACTCTTCCTTCTGTGTGTGTGTGTGTGTGTGAGTGTGTGTTTGTGTGTGTGAGTGTGTGAGTGTGTGTGTGTGTGAGTGTGTGTGAGTGTGAGTGTGTGTGTGTGTGTGTGTGTGTGTGTGAGTGTGAGTGTGTGTGTGTGTGTGAGTGTGTGTGTGAGTGTGTGTGTGTGTGTGTGTGTGTGTGTGTGAGTGTGTGTGTGAGTGTGTGTGTGTGTGTGTGTGTGTGTGTGAGTGTGTGTGTGAGTGTGTGTGAGTGTGTGTGTGTGTGTGTGAGTGTGTGTGTGTGAGTGTGTGTGTGTGTGTGTGTGTGAGTGTGTGTGTGAGTGTGTGTGTGTGTGTGTGTGTGGGTGTGTGTGTGTGTGTGTGTGTGTGGGTGTGTGTGTGTGTGTGTGTGTGAGTGTGTGTGTGTGTGGGTGTGTGTGTGTGTGAGTGTGTGTGAGTGTGTGTGTGTGTGTGTGTGTGTGTGTGTGTGTGTGTGTGTGTGTGTGTGTGAGTGTGTGTGTGTGTGTGTGTGTGTGTGTGTGTGTGTGTGTGTGAGTGTGTGTGTGTGTGAGTGTGTGTGTGTGTGTGTGTGTGTGTGAGTGTGTGTGTGTTTGTGTGTGTGTGTGTGTGTGTGAGTGTGTGTGTGTGTGTGTGTGTGTGTGTGTGTGTGTGTGGAGAATACTGAGGAGTGAATATTTCTCCTTCTTCCTCTCTCTATCTCTCTCTCTCTCCTTTCCCCTTTCTTTGGTCAATGAAAGTAAATGGTAGGCTGAGGTTGAAGACAGCACAGAAGAAAAACAGTGTGTGTGTTTTTTCCAGAGTTGAATTAGCGTATTAGCATTCTACTCAGTGCACCTCCGCTGTGCTAATGGCTTCTTGGCCAACACTGGAACACTCGATGACATCATAAGCCACATAATTGCAGGTTATTGACAGAGGCAAAAGTAAGTGTGTGTGTGTGAGTGTGTATGTGAGTGTGTATGTGAGTGTGTGTGTGTGTGAGTGTGTATGTGAGTGTGTGTGTGAGTGAGTGTGTGTGTGTGAGTGTGTGTGTGTGAGTGTGTGTGTGTGAGTGAGTGAGTGAGTGTGTGTGTGAGTGTGTGTGTGTGTGTGTGAGTGAGTGTGTGTGAGTGAGTGTGTGTGTGTGTGAGTGTGAGTGTGTGTATGAGTGTGTGTGAGTGTGTGTGTGTATGAGTGTATGTGTGTGTGAGGGTGTGTGTGTTTGTGTGTGTGTGTGTGTGTGTGTGTGTGTGTGTGAGTGTGTGAGTGTGTGTGTGTGTGTGTGA
>NC_137501.1:1622500-1625000 GCF_041902795.1 Electrophorus electricus
TGTGTGGGTATATGGGTGCATGTGTATGTGCATGAGTGTGTATGTTTGCATGTGTATGTACGTGTTGGTGTGTTTGTGTGTGTGTGGGGGGTGGGGGGTGAGTTGGCACAGGGCAACTCCTCTCCCTAACTGTGTTTGCTGTAATAATTGTGTGTTTCCGTAGCTACAGGGTTCTTTCAGGGTGGAGGCTCTATCTGTTGCTGATGGGCCACAAGATGCAGGCCTTCTGTTTAATGAGTTTTACTGACCTCAGCTTCTCTGCGTCCATCACCCCTTCATAAACACACACACACACACACACACACACACACACACACACACACACACACACACACACATTCACACTCTTTCATTCACACTCAGACACCACACATTCACACCCTTTCTTTCTCTCACATACATTTTTTACACACACATCACACATTTTTAATGCCATTATTAGGATTTGTACAAAAGCCAAAGTGATAGCATCTTAATCTTTTAAAGGGTCTCACCAAAGCGTGTCATTCTAGGTCACCCATCTGGAAAAATGGGGTCAGTGGGGCCATTACAATCAATACATCCGAGGGCAGATTTACGACGTTGTGTAGCACACTAAGGTCATGTTTCTGTCTGAAAGTCACACCTCCTGGTGGTCCAATAAGGATGAAGCATTTTGTCAGCATGCGGTTACACCCTGAACTGTGAATGGCAGCATGCACAAACAAACTGACCCCAGAACAGCATGTGAGAGTCTGGTCTGGCATGTAAAGCTCTGTGACCTGAACCAGGATACGTGCTGTTTTTTAAGAGACAGCAGCAAGTGATGATGTGTGTTCCTTTTCAGTAAAATACACGTTGGCCATTTTAATCTTTATTTTCCTGAAAAACCTGAAAAGCATGCCTTACAGCCTAAGAAGCTCTGCCTCCAACCACCTCTGCCCACCCTCTGAAGCTCCGCCTCCACCCAGCCTGAGAGGCTCAGCCTCCACCCATCCTCTGAAGCTCCGCCTCCACCCAGCTTGACAGGCTCCACCTCCACCCACCGTCAGAAGCTCCGCCTCCTTCCACCTCAGCGTAGCAGGTATTTACCAAACCTGTTGTCTGCCACATCTGCTAGCTCAGAAATGTGCAAATATCTGTGGATATACCTGGTTGGGGGGGGACTTAATTATATTCAAAATGTATTGAAATTTGTCTGTGTGTTGAAACTATACTATGGAAGGCATGTACTTACTTGAAATATAGTAAAAGCATTAAAATGTTTAAAACAACTCGTAAAGTATAGTTCTTAGTAAATTGCTTTTTATACATTACTGTAAAATATATATTCAGATCAATTTTAGTTTAATTTAATAAAATTAAATTTCAGTAAACATTTTAATTTCATAAACATTTATTGTATATTTGGGAGATTGGAATGCTAATATACTCAATATTAACTTTTAACATTCTATACAAAGTTTTACTTTGTGTTTGCAAGTTTAAACCAGTGCCCTCCTTTTTTTCTAGAGGCCCTTACTCAATATTTAAAGAAACTTATTTCAGCAATGCTGGAACATTTAGTTGACACTTTTATCCAAAGCAACTTACAATTATGACTGAGTTCAACTTGAGTAATTGAGGGTTAAGGGTCTTGTTCAGAGGCCCAACAGTGCTGGGATTTTAACCAGCAATCTTCTGATTGCAAGGCAGTTACCCTAACCACTGAGCTACCACTGCCCGAAGTGCAATCTAGAGAATATAGAAATGTTAGTAAATGTTAGTATACTGAAGGTTAGTATAGTAAATGTTAGTATACTAAAGGTTAGTATAGTAAATGTTAGTATACTAAAGGTTAGTATAGTAAATGTTAGTATACTGAAGGTTACAATAGTAAATGTTAGTATACTGAAAGTTAGTATAGTAAATGTTAGTATACTGAAGGTTAGTATAGTAAATGTTAGTATACTAAAGGTTAGTATAGTAAATGTTAGTATACTGAAGGTTACAATAGTAAATGTTAGTATACTGAAAGTTAGTATAGTAAATGTTAGTATACTGAAGGTTAGTAGAGTGAATGTTAGTATACTGAAGGTTAGTATAGTAAATGTTTGCATAGTGAAGGTTAGTATAGTAAATGTTAGTATACTGAAGGTTAGTATAGTAAATGTTAGTATACTAAAGGTTAGTATAGTAAATGTTAGTATACTGAAGGTTACAATAGTAAATGTTAGTATACTGAAAGTTAGTATAGTAAATGGTAGTATACTGAAAGTTAGTAGAGTGAATGTTAGTATACTGAAGGTTAGTATAGTAAATGTTTGCATAGTGAAGGTTAGTATAGTAAATGTTAGTATACTGAAGGTTAGTATAGTAAATGTTAGTATACTAAAGGTTAGTGTAGTAAATGTTAGTATACTGAAGGTTACAATAGTAAATGTTAGTATACTGAAAGTTAGTATAGTAAATGTTAGTATACTGAAGGTTAGTAGAGTGAATGTTAGTATACTGAAGGTTAGTATAGTAAATGTTAGTATAC
>NC_137501.1:1630000-1632500 GCF_041902795.1 Electrophorus electricus
ACTGTGTTGTAAATGAGTTAGTGTAGTGTAGTGTGAGTCACTGTGTTGTAAATGAGTTAGTGTAGTGTGAGTGGGAGTCACTGTGTTGTAAATGAGTTAGTGTAGTGTAGTGTGAGTGGGAGTCGCTGTGTTGTAAATGAGTTAGTGTAGTGTTATTGTGAGTGCGAGTCACTGTGTTGTAAATGAGTTAGTGTAGTGTTAGTGTGAGTCACTGTGTTGTAAATGTGTCCTGCATTTGATGCCCTTTTTTGTGTCTTTATTATTAATGGAGGTCTGTCTAATTCTGTCCTGTGTGTATGTTTGTAGTGTTAGTATGTGTTTAGTGTGTGTTAGTGTAATGTTAGTGTGCACCTTTACAATAGTTCTACAGAACTCTGCATGCAGGCTCTCAATTGGATGTTTGTCCCATGTGTTGAGTTTCTGATTTGTAAGCAGCTCCATACCTCACAGACACAAAGGGACATCGATTCAGCTACAGAGTCAAATATTTGTAGCCTAATTGTGATTAGAATTTCTACTTATGTGTGTTGTTTTATGTTGTTTTATGGCGTGTAGTTAGTGTGTTAGTAGTGTAGTGTGTTACTGTGGTGTTAGTGTGTGTTAGTGTAACGTTAGTGAGGTGTTAGAGTGTGGTGTTCATGTGAGGTGTTAGTGTGTAGTGTTAGTGTAGTGTTAATGTGTGTTAGTATAATGTTAGTGTAGTGTTAGTGTGTGTTAGTAAAGTGTTTGTGTGTTAGTGTAGTGTGAGTGTAGTGTTGGTACAGTGTTAGTGTAGTGTTACTGTGTGTTAGTGTAGTTAGTCTATGTTAGTATAGTGTTAGTATGTAGCGTTATTGTTGTGTTAATGTGTTAGTATAATGTTAGTGTACTGTTAGTGTGTGTTAGTGTTGTTCTGATTGTATTTGCTGTTATTTTCTGGTCCTGAACGTGTGTAGTGTTAGTGTTGTGTAAGTGTGTGTTAGTGTAGTGATGTTGTAATGTTAGTGTGTGTTAGTGTGAGTTAGTATAGTGTTAGTGTGTGTTAGTGTGAGTTAGTGTAGTGTTAGTGTGTGTCAGTGTGAGTTAGTGTAGTGTTAGTGTGTGTTAGTATATTGTTAGTGTGAGTTAGTGTAGTGTTAGTGTGTCTTAGTATAGTGTTAGTGTGAGTTATTGTAGTCTTAGTGTGTCTTAGTATAGTGTTAGTGTGCATTAGTGTGAGTTAGTGTGTGTTAGTGTGTTAGTGCAGTGTTAGTGTGAGATAGTGTGAGCTAGTGTAGTGTTAGTGCAGTGTTAGTATAGTGTTAGTGTGAGTTAGTGTAGTGTTAGTGTAGTGTTAGTGTGAGATAGTGTGAGCTAGTGTAGTGTTAGTGCAGTGTTAGTATAGTGCTAGTGTGAGTTAGTGTAGTGTTAGTGTAGTGTTAGTATAGTGTTAGTGTGAGTTAGTGAAGTGTTAGTGCAGTGTTAGTATAGTGTTAGTGTGAGTTAGTGAAGTGTTAGTGCAGTGTTAGTATAGTGTTAGTGTGAGTTAGTGTAGTGTTAGTGTTGTTTTATGGCATATAAAGACCTGTGTGCTTTTCCTCTCAGTTCTTTCACTGCCACGTTAAAGTGTCCAGAACTCATTATGATCTCTAAATAACTGGAATTGTTTGAATGTTCAGTATTGTTGGTACTGAATGTAAATGTGTGTTTGATCCCTGAGAGCCTTTCTGCAATATCATGACTTTGGTCTTTCTTAGGTTTACTGCCAGGACCCAGGTCTGTCAGTACTGCTCCCGCAGGTCCATGTTCTGCTGTAGACCCTGTTGCGGTTAGCAGAACCAGCTCGTCTGCGTAGAGCAGGAGTTTAATGTCCTGTAGACTGAGACCAGGAGCTGTAGATTCTTCTAGTGTTTTTGCCAGTTCATTAATATAGATATTAAAATGTGTTGGGATTGGACAGCAGCCTTGTGTCACTCCACGTTCCTGAGAGAGGTAATGAGTTCCTTTATGGCCAGTTTTTATTCCACACCTGTTTCCGCTGAACATTGTCTTACACCACTTTCTATAATTTTGTAAAATAAACCTTGCAGTCAGAAGGAATGAAAAGCCTTTATTTTGGATGACATATTTATCAGTTAGGGTGTGTGGGGTTTAAATATGGTCAGTGGTGCAGTAATTTGGAAGAAATCCAATCTGTCTTTTCCTCAGGACACTTTGCTTTTTAAGGAAGTTCACAAATCTCGAAGTTAAAATGCTACCCATTAACTTTCCCCAGATTACTGTTCACATGGATGCCTCTGTAATCGTTAGGGTCGGATTTATCTCTGGATTTAAAGACTGGTGTTATTAGCTCATGGTTCCGGATTTCAGGGAGGAAACCTCCACTCAGACCCAGGTTACACAGCCAAATGAAATTTAGTTTGATAATGTTATCATTTTATTTAGTAATCCTACACTGTCAGGCCCATATGCTGTCTTTGAATTTAGTTTGTTAATGTTCTCCAGACGTTCCTGCTCAGTGAGAAGTCTGAGGGCGTTTTGA
>NC_137501.1:1650000-1655000 GCF_041902795.1 Electrophorus electricus
GAGTAGACCGTTACAAGTAGGTGCTGGAATCCTGCATGTCAGTGAGGACAGTCAGAGCCAGTCTGAGAGCAGGGAGTCAGCAGAGGTCAGCAGAGGTCAAGACCAGTGAAGCTCCAGCCCTCATTCACCAGGTCAATAAAAATCCAGACAGCAAAACAATAACAGTAGGTAAAATTAACTGTGTTTCGCATTGCGGTTACTTGATGTGATTCGAGAAAATGAAGGAAGTACTGAATTCTTGCCCCCTGTAGTGAGTGGCTCTGTGTTGCTGTGCAGTTCAGTAGGCCAGAGTGGTTCAGTCTCCCAGAGCGGTTCAGTCTCCCAGAGCGGTTCATCCTTCCAGAGCGGTTCATCCTTCCAGAGTGGTTCAATCTGCCAGAGTCTCTCACGGTTCAAGCACTTTTCTTTAATTTAAACACCCATCTGTAGTTGGCGTATAATGTGATTTTTCTGGTTGAACATGTGTATTTGGACATTGTTCCAGTAGGAACGAGGCAAGAGGTAGAACGTAAATGCAGGATGCAGTTTATTAAAAGAGGGAAATATGAACTGTAATGGCTGTGGCTCGATTGCCAAAGGGTGAGGGGCAGGACGCACAGGCTCCAGCGACGTGGACGAACATTTATTGTTACATGAAGACAGCGGCACTCACATATAACACAAGAAATGGAACATGAATACGAAACCGTTCAAACGGAACAAAAGCGATAAACACGAATACGTGCAACAACGACAACGCTAACATCAACACGCTACATCACCAATGACCAACACACATTGACACGGGTTTAAATACACACAAGACGAGGTGCAGGTTTGTGCGGGCGTGGCCGCAAACGAAGATCCTCCCAATGCATGTACCGGGCCAAACCCCGTGACTTGCAGGAGGCAAGATCTGCGTGACAGAACGCCCTCCCCAGGGGCGCGGCTTCCAACGCGTCCATCCAACGAACGGAAACCTCCATGCGCCATGTACACGTAAACACAAACACAGCGCGGGCATGCCCAGCGCCCACCCAGTACCAGGCGGGCCAGGTGCCGCCTTTAAGGGAGTCCTCGCGGCGAGAGGGAGAAAGGCAGCCTCCCTGCCTCTCTCAGGGCAGTCTGGTACGCTCCCAGCGATGTTGTGCCTATACAGACATAAAAGGCACAAACACAAACACACAGTAGTGCCCACACACAAACATATAAGGCACTGTGACGTGTCCGTGGCCTCAACGGATATGCGGGGTTGCATGTCCGCCCCAGTTCTAGACGTGCTGCCTCCCCCATTGGTCCTCTCTCCTGCTGCTCTAGGAGCGTCCCAGAGGCAGTTTGCCTCCGAGGCTTTGGGCAGACCCCTCCAGTCTCGCTGGCGAGTCCGCTGAAGGGAAGGGATTCGAGCTTCCGCTCTACCCACTGGAGATCCCGATGGCTCCACTCAACCGCCCTCTTTCTGGTTGTTGTAGTGCACATTGGTCCTCCTCGGCCCAGGCTCGATAGCCTTAGGCCCCCCCAAGAAATTCCTGGGGGTATTCCCCTCCACTTCCGGAGTGGACACAGACACCAGTCACGGTCCTCTTCCCAATCTCCTGGGATTCAGGCGGCAGGGCGGGGGTGCCTATGCACCTCCCGTTAGGAAGTCCGTCTTTGGATGCGGGAGCTGGCGTCCTGTGGTGGTTGGTCATTCTGTAACGATGCCCGAGTGCCGCAGGGTGAGGAGCAGGACACACAGAATTCTGTGACGCGGACAAATGTTTATTAACATAAAACGAAAACAACAATGGCACTCACACAACATAAACACTGAAGGTAAAATAATACATGACCGGAGTAAACAGAAAAGCAACAGTGACGACAGCACAACTAGCATAAAGTAAACCTGACGGAAGGAACGTAACTTACCACAATAACCAGCATGGCAAACCAAACACACGGCTTAAATAACCAAGACAATCAAATACTGATCAGATACGGGTGAACATATGAACAGGGAGAACCAAAACAAGGACCGGAGGGGTGGAGAAAACGAAACCAAGAAACGGAACAACCAAGAAGCAAAAGGAAAACAGACACAACAGGGAAACTATGGAAACAGGGATGTCAGAAGGGTGGCCATTCATGACAGACATATATGGACAGTCGAACTGCATTATTTAGCTCTGCATATCTACCCACACTTTAGTCCAGACGATTTCCTTGAACATAAGGTGCTTTAATGAGCGTTTTATAAAGTGTATTCAGACATATGTATCCTCCTATGGATCATCCTCCTATGGATCATCCTCCTATGGATCATCCTCCTATGGATCATCCTCCTATGGATCATCCTCCTATGGACTGGTGTAATATGTAGACATACAGGAATGTAGGACATGTGCCTCTTACGGCTCCTGTGTTTGACATTCTCTCTAGATCCCCCGGTTTCTATGGGTCTTTCCTCTTTTTTTACATCTGTGTCCATTTTTTTTGTGTTATTTTATGAATTTAGTTCTCCTGTGTTCAGTTTGGCTGAGGTCAGTATGGAGAGCTGTGCACTTGCGAACATAGCCATTATGTTTGCTTATGGCTGAGGATGCATTATTTCTTTAAGTGTGGTGTATAGAGACGCGTGAGACGTCCAGGTCGTGCAGACAAAGGTGATGGGTTACATGACACGTGACAGAGAGTGAGGGAATAGCCCAGTCTGCCTGAGCTCTGTTATGGCTGTAACCCAACACGGCATCACCTAACATTTAAGGGGGTGGGGCTATGTATGGTGGGTGGGGTTATGAGGAGGTGGGTGGGGCAGAGCAGAATATAAATCTCATTCACATTTGCTGCCATATTTTCGTAAGCGCATAAATGTGCCGATAAAATCTAAAAATTAAAAAGAAATAAAAAGTAAAATATAAATGCAACAGACATACTTGCTCAAGGATATGCTGTTCAGTTCACTCAGACGTGATCAGCAGTTAAAGTGAATAGCAGAAGAACGTCTTTAACTGAGTAATAAGATTAGTGCTGGACACCGGACAGAAACAGACAGTAGTCCCACTGGACCTCTGCTTGAACCACACCCAGAACCCTGCAGAAGAGAGAGAGAGAGAGAGAGAGAGAGAAAGAGAGAGAGAGAGACTAAGAAAGACCAAAGTCATGATATTGCAGAAAGGCTCTCAGGGATCAAACACACATTTACATTCAGTACCAACAATATTGAACATTCAAACAATTCCAGTTATTTAGAGATCATAATGAGTTCTGGACACTTTAACGTGGCAGTGAAAGAACTGAGAGGAAAAGCACACAGGTCTTTATATGCCATAAAACAACACTAACACTACACTAACTCACACTAACACTATACTAACACTGCACTAACACTACACTAACTCACACTAACACTATACTAACACTGCACTAACACTACACTAGCTCACACTATCTCACACTAACACTATACTAACCCTATACTAACACTGCACTAACACTACACTAACACTATACTAACACTACACTAACTCACACTAACTCACACTAACACTATACTAACACTGCACCAACACTATACTAACACTGCACTAACACGACACTAGCTCACACCATCTCACACTAACACTACACTAACACTATACTAACACTGCACTAACACTACACTAACACTACATGAACTCACACTAACTTACACTAACACTATACTAACTCACACTAACACACACTAACACTATACTAACACTGCACTAACACCACACTAACTCACACTAACACTACTAACATTACACTAACTCACACTATCTCACACTAACACTACACTAACACTACACTAACACTGCACTAACACTGCACTAACACTACATTAACTCACACTAACACTACTAACACTGCACTAACACTACACTAACTCACACTAACACTACACTAACACTACACTTACTCACACTAACATACACTAACACTACACTAACAGTACACTAACTCACACTAACGCGCACTAACACTATACTAACACACACTAACACTACACTAACTCACACTAATGCACACTAAAACTACACTAACTCACACTAACACTACACTATCGCACTAACACACTAACACTACACTAACTCACACTAACACTACACTAACACACACTAATACTATACTATGACACACTAACACTACACAAACTCACACTAACACACACTAACACTATACTAAGACACACTAACACTACACCAACTCATACTAACACACACTAACACTATTCTACGACACACTAACACTACACTAACTCACACTAACGCACACTAACATTACAACATCACTACACTAACACACCCTTACACGACACTAACACTACACACGTTCAGGAGCAGAAAATAACAGCAAATACAATCAGAATGACCCAAATTACACAAAAACTCAAACAAAACTGCATCACTTATTATGAAACTCAATCAAAATCACAGAGTTAAATTGGAATGTTATCTGGCGAACATAAAGAGTTCAGCATACTGACAGCGTATGTTATTATTACTATTATTGTTGTTGTTCTTAATAGGACTATTGTAGTTATATAATAATAATAATTATTATTATTATTATTATTGGTAATAGGAGTGTTGTAGTTATGTTATTATTATTATTATTATTATTATTATTATTGGTAATAGGAGTGTTGTAGCTATATTATAATTGGCAGTGCTGTATGTTATTATTATTATTATTATTATTATTATTATTATTATTGGTAATAGGAGTGTTGCAGTTATATTATTATTATTATTATTATTATTATTATTATTATTATTGGTAATAGGAGTGTTGTAGTTATATTATTATTATTATTATTATTATTATTATTATTATTATTATTGGTAATAGGAATGTTGTTGTAGTTATATTATAATTGACAGTGCTGTATGTTCACTTCTACCACACTCTGAAGGACAGTGAGTGGCCAGATCAGATATGATATACCAGAACCTTCTATAATTATATTATTTTTATTGTTGTTGTTGTTAATAATAATGGTCATAGGAGTATTGTTTTTGTAGTTA
>NC_137501.1:1677500-1695000 GCF_041902795.1 Electrophorus electricus
GCTGGAGCACTCCAGAACACACAGGCTGTTACAGACACAGCCTGCGCAGTCTCACTGTAAAAGTGGCCGGTGTGTGTGTGTATGTGTGTGAGACCTAGAGGGTCCTATATGCATTGGTATTCAAGCAAGCTTAGAGTGGTTGATAATATGTTTTTAAAAAATAATTGCAGAAAAAGAATTATATAGAATTACACACACACACTAGTGGCACCCAGTATTTTATGATCAGGTGTTTTAAGCAGCAGGTTCTACGCACTGTCTGCTGGTCTCTACAGGCGCTGCTTAGAGATGCCGTGCAGACTGTAATTATGATTGTAATACCAGTAGCTGCTCAGATTAGCAGAAGGCTGCTGAGCTCTTGTGAAACCTGTAGAGGTGGTCGATCTCACATCTGATTAGAAACCACACGGCCGTGTGTATGTGTGTGTGTTTGAATACCAGGATGCTAACGAGATCCAAATACAACAAAACAAACTGCCTGTGTATCTCCAACGTGGATCATGGACCACAAGACCCTGGTTGGTTTGTTTGTTTGTTTGTCAACCTTACTTGGAGAACTTTCATTAACTAATTTCAGTGAACATATTTGAGCGATCCTTATGTTAAGATGTTTAGGATGGTTTCAAAATGGAGATAAGCAACTGATGATTGTGTTTCAAATCAAATTAAAAATATTCTCAGAACAAATGGGCACATAACTGAGCCAGTCCTGCATCTACTGGCATTTTCTCTACGTCTTAGTGTTTAAAAGTTTGACTAGGTTTAAGTGGGTTTGAGTGGGTTAAGTAGGTTTGAGTAGGTTTGAGTTGGTTTGAGTTGGTTTGATTAGACTTCTTGTTGGATTTTGAGGCTTGCTTTCTATTATTGGTGGAGATGGTGTGATTCCAAAATGGCAGCCGTGCCCAAGTGCTTGTTGGATGTAGACAAGTCTTGGCTATGTTTTCTACATCTGAGTCATTTGCTCTTTAGAGTCGTGTGAGTGTGTGTGTGTGTGTGTGTGTGTGTGTGTGTGTGTGTGTGTGTGTGTGTGTGTGTGTGTGAGTGTGTATGAGAGTGTTTGGTGGTCTGTAGATTCCTACGCCCAACAGCATAGCACACATGCCAATGATGCCACTGCGTGTATGCGCACACACACACACAAAGACACACACACACACAGACACACACACACACACACACACACACACATACACGCAAACACACACTGGCACCGAAGTAAATAGCAGTGGATATGCATTGCCCATACTACTGCACACGTGCTTGTGTGTGTGTCTGTGTGTGTGTGTGTGTGTGTGTGTGTGTGTGTGTGAGAGAGAGAGAGAGAGAGAGAGAGAGAGAGAGAGAGAGAGAGAGAGAGAGAGAGAGAATATACATTCTATTAATCTCTTTTTGGACTTTAAAATGCCAGTGGGTAGAAAATATTGAAATACACGAACTTGGAGGACAACATGAGGACATTTACCTTTCATACTTCTTTGTCCCTGTTTGATAACCCATTCCGGTAAAGTCTGGGGGGTCAGAATTTACCCACAGAAATCACCCCCCAATAACACAGGAGATTAGTAGCACTGTCAGAGTGTGTGTGAAAGTGTGGGGGGGGTGCTTGAAGTGCCCCAAAGGCAACATTAAAAGCCTCTTTTAGGTAAGACCTGAATTTCAAACAACTGGTGCTGCTAAAATGCCCTGCTTTCCTCTATATGTCCTGTCTCTTGCCTGAACAGCCATCTGAGGTGTGTGTGAGCTGTGTAAGGTGTGTATGAGGAGGGTCTGAGGTGTGTAAGGTGTGTATGAGGTGTGTATGAGGAGGGTCTGAGGTGTGTAAGGTGTGTATGAGGAGGGTCTGAGGTGTGTAAAGTGTGTATGAGGAGGGTCTGAGGTGTGTAAGGTGTGTATGAGGTGTGTATGAGGTGTGTAAGGTATGTATGGGGAGGGTCTGAGGTGTGTATGGTGTGTATGAGGAGGGTCTGAGGTGTGTAAGGTGTGTATGAGGAGGGTCTGAGGTGTGTATGAGGTGTGTATGAGGTGTGTAAGGTGTGTATGAGGAGGGTCTGAGGTGTGTAAAGTGTGTATGAGGAGGGTCTGAGGTGTGTAAGGTGTGTATGAGGAGGGTCTGAGGTGTGTAAGGTGTGTATGAGGAGGGTCTGAGGTGTGTAAGGTGTGTATGAGGTGTGTATGAGGTGTGTAAGGTATGTATGGGGAGGGTCTGAGGTGTGTATGGTGTGTATGAGGAGGGTCTGAGGTGTGTAAAGTGTGTATGAGGAGGGTCTGAGGTGTGTAAGGTGTGTATGAGGTGTGTATGAGGTGTGTAAGGTGTGTATGAGGAGGGTCTGAGGTGTGTAAGGTGTGTATGAGGTGTGTATGAGGTGTGTAAGGTATGTATGGGGAGGGTCTGAGGTGTGTATGGTGTGTATGAGGAGGGTCTGAGGTGTGTAAGGTGTGTATGAGGAGGGTCTGAGGTGTGTAAGGTGTATATGAGGTGTGTATGAGGTGTGTATGAGGTGTGTATGAGGTGTGTAAGGTGTGTATGAGGAGGGTCTGAGGTGTGTAAAGTGTGTATGAGGAGGGTCTGAGGTGTGTAAGGTGTGTATGAGGAGGGTCTGAGGTGTGTAAAGTGTGTATGAGGAGGGTCTGAGGTGTGTAAGGTGTGTATGAGGAGGGTCTGAGGTGTGTAAGGTGTATATGAGGTGTGTATGAGGAGGGTCTGAGGTGTGTAAGGTGTATATGAGGTGTGTATGAGGTGTGTAAAGTGTGTAAGGTGTGTATGAGGTGTGTATGAGGAGGGTCTGAGGTGCCTCCCTTCGGTCGCATGCTTGGCACACAGCAGGGCCAGGTTTGATTACTCTGCTCCAGCCTCCTGCCTGTGTCTTCTCATTCATTTGGAAAGTGTGCTGTTATCGTGTTGTGATAAACAGGAGTCGGGATGATTTACTGGTATGTCATGCCATCATTCCCTTCAGGATCCGAACATCAGCAAAGCTGGTGACGCACAAGCTTTTCTTTCTTTTTGTCATTAATTATCCCGAGTTTCTCTTTTTGTTTCTTTTTTTCTGTCTGCAAGTGGAGTCAAATGTTTGCCATTAGCTATTTGCACACAACAGCATTCCCAAGGTCTGTCCTGTACACAATAGCATTCCCAAGGTCTGTCCTGCATCCAACAGCGTTCCCAAGGTCTGTCCTGCACCCAACAGCGTTTCCAAGGTCTGTCCTGCACCCAACAGCGTTCCCAAGGTCTGTCCTGCACCCAATAGTGTTGGATACAATAGCGTTCCTGAGGTCTGTCCCAGACAATGGCGTTCCTGAGGTCTGTCCCCTGACAACAGCCTTCCGAAAGTCTGTCCCAGAAAACAGTGTTACTGATGCCCTTCCTGCACACAACAGCATTCCCAATATCTGGCCTGCACACATCAGCGTTTCTGAGGCTCACCCTGATAAATAAAAGATGTGTGTTTGGATCAAGTCTGTGCGTGTGTTCCGGCTGGATTTGACATGAAAGGTTTCGACCTGCTCTGGTGAAATGGACTCTTACCACCTCAGGCCATCTGTGAACTTCAGTACATTATTAACCATCTCCTCCAACTTCACGTTCTTACCCACTACCAAAGTTCATATCTGCAGTAATATTCCAATCCCAGCTTTAGCTAGGCCAGTGGCATTCCGGCTGGAATTACAATTTGAATGAAATATCAGGCCCACGAGTCTCCATGTGATGAGACCGTGACTGGCTGCATGACCCTTTCATCTCTGACAGTGGAGCAGCCCGGTAATATCGGCCCCCTCCTCAGGCAGCATGTCTGTCTTTAATATGAATGGGCACTAAATTAAACAGGTAGACTTCTTTATCCAGCCTGTACTGAGCGTGTGTGTGTGTGTGTGTGTGTGTGTGTGTGTGTGTGTGTGTGTGTGTGTGTGTGTGTGTGTGTGTGTGTGTGTGTGTGTGTGTGTGATATCTTCCACTCTGCAGGTTGATCTGTCCTTGTGTCCACATTTTGAATTGACTGCCATTGGACTCTCGGATCTCTACAGGCTGGTACGTGTGAGTGCCTTTTTTTTGCCACTGGAGCCACATTTTGAAAGTGTGAGCAGTGAGCTCGCATTAATAGATGAATAATTTGCGACAACACTCAGTCTCTTTTTATAACATTTGAGAAAGTACGCAAATTAGCGCTTTTTAGCGCGAGCGAGCTGCATTTTGAGGCGATATCACGTGCTAATTACGCTAACGTTCTCTGGCAGCTGTCTTTGTATGTCACGCAGTTTGGGGGCTCGTGTCATCTACTCTTTCTAATCCTGTAGTTCTCTCAAGCTTTAGAACATGAAAAGAGTTCTAGAACCGGAACGTTTCGTATGTCCTTTGAACCCTCTGTTCTAAGGGGCTGTGCCGTTCTAAGAGAATCCTCTGATGTTGCGCGCGCTCATTAAAGAGCGCATGCAGTCATGGCTGGCCAGGAGGGAAGTTGGGCGTCCCCTGGTCTCGCGCCTTCCTACCACGCTCAGCACTTTCTATCGCGCGGTTGTGTGCAGGAGCCGTGGGAATCGACCCGAGAACCTTCGCGGCTTGCTTGTCCGTGAGCGAAGCCACAGCAAGCGATAATGGGCGTTATCACAGCGCCCGCGTCTTTACCGTGCACGCCAGTCGGTGTGCTTCGCTGTGTTGCTGTAGCTTCTCATACTGACCGCGTGCATGTTAAAAAGGTAAAGAGTGTTTATCTCCGAGTGACTGATTATGCCCGTGTGCAATATTGAGTTGCCGCACTATCCGCATTCAATTCTAATTAAGCGTCATTAGACAAAACTCGCCGGCATTGATCAATTTGGTAATTAAACGCCTGAATTCTGACACTGTCTGCCCCCCCCCCCCCCCCCCCCACCAGTGCCATCCACTTCAGCTGCATGAAAAATCACTTTTCTCTGACTTCTATTGCTCGAGCTACCCAGATGTGTCTACAACTTTATTCAATCGTTCGTTTTCCGAGAGCGCGAGAGCGGCTGTGACTGTAAACCGTTTAACTGTAAAGTCCTGCCGCGTGCTGTAATGGAAGTGCAGTTCTGATGAACCCGTGGATTGCAACCCTGCAATTTCCCGCTCGAGTCCGGAGAAAAGAGACGCAACGCCTTGCGTCGCTGACGCATTTTAAAGCCTTTCTGAAATGAGCTCTGCGTGCGTGCAGAGGTAGGAAATCTCATCCCTTTAACAACTTCGGCCCGTTTCCTTCGGTAGTCACACATGCGCTTCGCATAAGGTTACTGCATAACGCGAAAGGACGGCTCGCCGTTGCAGGAGCGTGCTGGCCGTCTGGAATGCCGCTCTAAAATCCTGATACTATGTCAGAAAGTGTTGCTAACTCTTCTCACACTAATGAAAAACATGAATCGGATTAATCGTTTCGTGTGGTGTGAATAGGTTTTGATGTCGGTTGAGCGATGACGTTATGACACACCTCCCCCAGCTGTTAAAAGCAAGAACCAAGCGGGAAAAGCCCCATCAAGAGCTGACCCCGAGGATAACCGAACACCTGTTTAGCGCTGTCCCCTTGCTCGTTTATCAGGATGCTTCCATGAGTTAATAACAGGGTTAAGGGAATCCGAAACAAAATTCTTACGCTGTTACACATCCATCATATTCTGCTGGCGCACATGTGGAGTGAGCACGGCAGGGGTGTCAGTTCCTCTGAGGCCGTGACTGGGGCACCTACAGTTCCAGTTGAGCCCTTTCCGAACGGGAATTCTTAACTAAAGAATATCCCTCTGAGCATTCCCGAATGGGAATTCTTAACTAAAGAATATCCCTCCCCAGCCAGCCTAAACACAAGTCGCTTTACACAACTCATTTATGCCTCTTATTCAAAACGTTTCATCTGTGGTGACAGACACCTGGTTCTTAAACGATCTTTCAAATATCATACAATGATATTCATTATGTATAACTCCAAAATCCTAAAACATGAAAGTAATCCCATTAAAATCGATCAAAAATATGTGAAAAAATACATGTTGCATAGAAATGGTTCTCAGGAAAGTTCTTCTTTGGCCAGTAGTGTGATAGCTAAATATCACGCCTGCTATATTTATTATGATCCCATATCAGTGTTAGAGGAGGCATTCTCTTTTTATGTGTTCTGTGGTGTACTGCGGTAGCCGTGAAGATGGCAGTAAATTCAAGCACAAAAGTGCGGTCCACTGAAAATGCCAGACAGGGCATTTTGTCGGCTGCTGTAGAGTTTTACTGAGGGCAAAGCACATCACACAGACTTCAGCGGGTAGTGAGTGCGTGTTTTAAACATTAAACATTTTCTTTTCCTCAGTTTGGACAGAGCACTCTCCACCATTTCACTGCGAATTATACTGTGTATGACTATGTATGTGATGAATAAACCAAACTTGAAACTTGAAAACAGACAGTGAAATAAGACAATTACCTACATTGTTATTCATTATGTAATAATAATAGTAACTAATAATAATAATAATAACAACAACAACAACAACAATAATAATGTAATCTACTGCTAAACCTATTTTTTGGTTCTGCAGAAAACTCCTTCTGCAGTTACACGTTAACTCCTCTAACTGTAACTGAAGATGTGATTGGCATCTGCAACACAGTACACACAGACATTCCACTTTGTTACAGCAATTAATTTGTGTGTTTTTGCTTCAATACACATGAACTTCAATGCGATCTGTCATGTGGATGGAAACAAGGCTATGAGGTAGGGCCTCCTTAATCCTTATGAACTCCACAGAACAGTTGAAGAACATGCAGTTTACTCATTTGCTCAGTGAGTGGATCATTTTAGCCAACCACAGGATCTGTTACTGGTTTGTACAAATGTCCAACCTCAGAAGAGGATTTCTTACTACCCTACAGTTCCCAAACATGCTAAAGATGCTTAACTACGAATATAAAACAGCCAATTAGCACGATAATATTTGCATAATGCTAATTGGTGGACATTTGCTCACACTCATTGCAAGCTACATTAGCATTTCTGACTGCATCTTTGTTACAGCCAAGGCTGAAAGCTGAGTCTGATCTGAGACTTTGGGCAGTTGTGATGTGGAGCAGCTGATCAGGTCAGCGCTGGTGGCGGTAGGATGCCAGGTGACAACCTTGAAATTCTTCGGACATGTAAAGTGCCAGTGGAAACCACCATTCATTCATTAATTTATTCACACCTTCTTTCAGTCATTCATTCATTTATTCACACCTTCATTCATTCCTTCATCCATTCATCCATTCGTTCTTCCTCATATCAAAACTCATTAATTCATCCGTTCATAGCAGATGTCATGCTTGGTCAGAGTTGCCGTGGTTCTCGGGTCTGTGTGCATGTGAGATTTAGTCTCCTTGCACCCACCACTGTCTCTGCTGGTTTGGTGTGTCATTATTTTGATTTGAGGAATCAACAGACCGGGATCAACCCCATCAGCCTTCAGGTCTCCTCGTCTTGTCTTCTCCTGTTTGACTCTCAGGTGTTGAAGCTGTCCAAGGGTTATTGCACCTCCCATGGGTGTCTGTACAGATCTCCTCTGTGTTCTTCAGATTTTGAGCTGATATTCATGTGAGCCAAAAGATGAGATCTCATCCTGCTCATGTCGGCATAGAGCAGAATGAATATCAATCTGCCAGAACATCTTAGAACATCTTCTAATGTTTGAACACATTCAAGCTTTCGATGAATTCATCGAGTCAGGTTGCCAACAGGATAGCCATCCAGTGGTACAAACTCACACAGCTGTCCAGAATCGGCATAATGTCTCCTGAAACTTCCACGATGTGTGTGATCGGCCGGACGCTCACAGGGAGTGTTCTAAGAGGCGTAATGAAACCATTCTGGGAACAGGCACTGGCCTTCAGCACTTTGCCAAATCCCCCTCTCTTACTTCCTGATGAGGTCTTGGCTCGATCATCCCCTTCTGGTCCTTTCACATGCTCCATCTTCAAAGCATGATGACACAGGCAGATGAGACCAGGAAGAGTTGGTCTGGGCTGGCTTGGCCCCATAAGGATAGTTCTGTTTATATAAATTGTGTCCTCAAACACACTGTTTCCTCTTGCCCTGGGTTCTTGTTTTCCTGTTTCCAGTTACTGTTCTGTATCATTTTGTTTTGTTTTGTTTGATACGTTTCCATCTTGCCTTCCTTTGTCATAGTTCTTCCCTCCATGGGTTTAGATTGTAGGCCTTCCATCTAGCTGTGTATGGGATTAGTTTTTAGTCCATCCTTCTACCTGTACAGGATTCATTTGTAGTCCACCCCTCTAGCTGTATGGGCTTAGTTTATAGTCCTTCCCTCTATTTGTACAGGATTAGTTTGTAATTCTTCCCTCAATCTGTACGGAATTAGTTTGTAGTCCTTCCCTCTAGGTGTATGAGATGAGTTTGCTGAAGTTCCCTCTATCTTTGTGGAGATTAGTTTGTAGTCCCTCCCTCTAGCTGTACAGAATTATTTTGTAGTCCTGTAGTCTGACCCGTGACGGTGCAGCGAGCCCCTGCGTCTGAGCCGGGCTTACCCCGACCGGTCCACTGAGGGAACAGAGAGCGAGAGAGAGAGATGAGAGAGAGAGAGAACAGAGAGAGAGAGAGAGAGAGAGAGAGAGATGAGAGAGAGAGATGAGAGAGAGAGAGAACAGAGAGAGAGAGATGAGAGAGAGAAGAGAGAGAGAGAACAAAGAGAGAGAGAGAGAGAGAGAGAGAGAGAGAGAGAGAGAGAGAGAGAGAGAGAGAGATGGCGATATGCTGTCAGGGCTGTGTGTGTCAATCTCCAGGAGGTCAAGAACTTCCATGAAAACCCAATAATCAGTTGCTTCTCACAGCAGAAAACAGCAGCACGTGGAGATGGTAAGGGAGCATGTGAGAAGCAGAACCTGAATGGTGGCGCTGAATCTGAATATGGTATGGCAAAAATAGTGGGGTTTTATGAACATTTATTTTGTTCAAATATTTTTTTTAACATTTGTTTTTTTGGTTTTTTTTTGGAAGAAAAAAACATGTCAAGTATCTGTTGTTCTAGAAAGGTTTCTGTGACACTGTTTCAGAAAAAACAGACACAACCGTGCTTGTTTGACCAGGAACAGATCAAGCTAGCATTGTCCTGTTAGCCCCGTAATGTAGCCTGTTGTTGGCAGCATAGACGTAGACCTACTGTACCTTTAGACCTACCTATAGACCTACCTTTAGGCCTACCTTTAGACCTACTGTACCTTTAGACCTACCTATAGACCTACCTTTAACCCTACCTTTAGACCTACCTTTAGACCTACATATAGACCTGCCTTTAGACCTTTATTTTGCGGGATTGTTTTGAATTGTATCCAATTGAGATGTTCGCTTAGCATGTTAGGTTATGTGTGCAGAGAGCAGCGTTAGCTTCGTCATTAGCTCTGTTGTATACTAGCGTTAGCTAGTTATCTCAGTTTATGAAGAACACTTAAGAGTCACACTTCAGTATCCTAAAATCATAAGTGTAATAAAAACAATAACAGGATTGTTACCATACCTGTAGCCAGCTATGAGGTCAGTGAGGTCAGGACCTCGGTAACTCTTTTAGAGAAAAAAATAAAAATTAAAGCTACATAGAACTGTAAAACAAACGGTTTGAGCAGTTGAGAACTTCCCCTCCGAGACGAGCTTGCGCTCCGCTCGGGTTAGACGTGTTGCTGAGTGGCAGCTGTGGGTGAGAGGGTGCGCAAGCTCAGCTCCTTGCATCGTCAGCACTTCCACCAATAGCAGTCGTAGTTTGCCCGTGCTGGCAGACATCACACAGCAAGAGAGAGTGACGAGTGCGGCCTTATCTGTAGGACCCGTTCAAAACAGACACCTGGTCCTGCTTCTGGAGTAAAGGCAACCACGTGAACCATATGAAATATGTGCACTCCAGCCATGATGAACACTAGGCTAGGTCTTACACTCTAACACGTTACATATTATTACATTTTTTCTTTTATTTGAAGGCTAGCTAAGGTTGCATATAACAGCTTAATTATTAGACTTTCTACCATACATCTGTGTTTTGATCTTCTAGATAATGTTCTTACAATGTCTTTTTCTTTCAGCAATGCATGTAAACTGTCAACACATTTGTAATAGGCCTAATTTCATAATACCTAACCGCAGCACAGAGCTGGGCAATTTCTTGTAAATAGCAATAGATCTCTTTCTATGTATTTAATGTATAATTCTGTGTAATTCTGACCCCCCTCTCTGATTGTAATGCCTACTTCAACTTTTATTTGAATCCATATCCAAACACTGGCCCTCTGCACACACCTAGTGAGATGAGTATTTAGATTTATGTTACTGTTCACTGATGTTGACACTGACCCAACAGAAGATGCACCGTTGTGCTTCTGTAATCATTTTTCATAAGTCGCGCTTCAGCAGGCCTGTGTGAGCCCCATGGTGAGCAGGTGCGTCATACATCTTTATACTGTAGAGATCCCGGTGCACCAACAGGCAGACAACAGTCCAGGAGGGTCATTGCCATGTCTGCTGTAGCAGATACAGAGGGACGGTGTTCGCAGTGATCAGTGAATGGACTACAACATGTTTCTCACCTGATTTTGGATTGCCTTTTACTCCCACTTTGATGCGAAGCAGGGAGGAGAAATTTCTCCCTGGACACTGCTGAACTGTAGTAAAACACACTGGAAGGTCCTGTAGTAAAACAGGCTGGAAGGTCTTGTAGTAAAACACGCTGGAAGGTCCTGTAGTAAAACAGGCTGGAAGGTCTTGTAGTAAAACACGCTGGAAGGTCCTGTAGTAAAACACGCTGGAAGGTCCTGTAGTAAAACACACTGGAAGGTCCTGTAGTAAAACTGACTGGAAGGTCCTGTAGTAAAACACGCTGGAAGGTCCTGTAGTAAAACACACTGGAAGGTCCTGTAGTAAAACAGGCTGGAAGGTCCTGTAGTAAAACACACTGGAAAGTCCTGTAGTAAAACTGGCTGGAAGGTCCTGTAGTAAAACACACTGGAAGGTCCTGTAGTAAAACAGGCTAAAAGGCCCTGTAGTAAAGCTCACTGGAAGGTCCTGTAGTAAAACTGGCTGGAAGGTCCTGTAGTAAAACACGCTGGAAGGTCCTGTAGTAAAACACACTGGAAGGTCCTGTAGTAAAGCTCACTGGAAGGTCCTGTACTAAAACAGGCTGGAAGGTGCTGTAGTAAAACACACTGGAAGGTCCTGTAGTAAAACACACTGGCAGCATTAACTTACTGATGGAGATTCAGTAAACTCAGATTTTTAAGGCAACTATGATACTGTGAAAACAAAGTGTTCTGCCTCCAGACAAGCTTGCGAGCTGAGATGCTTTGTACTGTAAAGCTGAGACCCTCTGTACTATAAAGCTGAGACTCTCTGTACTGTAAACCCTTGCTGCATATCCATGACTGGAAACCTTGCTCATTATTTACGTTCATTCAAGCCTGCTGCGCCCGATCGCACACAGAGCCTCAGGCTGAAACTGGAACGTTCTTGCCTAAGCATTACAACTGTGGCTGTTGTCCAGGGGGATCTGACCTTTGAACCCTGCCTTAATGAGTGTACACCCAATCATTTTTGTCCTGGCCCACTTTCTACATTTGTCCCAGTCCTGTGCTACATTCTGGCATGCTGTCGATCCACATGACAAACGCACCCTTTCCCGAAGACGGACTCAGCTGTGTGACAAGGAACTTTTCAGGGTCCCACGAGCATGATTCTTCTACCAAGACTTAAGAGAGAGATTTTGAGATGACTGATTGTGACCCTGTGGTTTGCATGGGTTGTTATTTGGTAAGGTGAAGTGGCATCAAAGAGGCTCACCAAAATGGAGAAGCTGCGCTCTTACCAAGAATAGGTCCTGTTCATCTCACACATCATTCTGACTGGTTTACAAGACGTAGCTATGACCTATATATGAAATATATTCTTTAAACATACATGCTGTGATTCTGTAGCAAGAAAGCTGGGACCTGATCTTCTGTTCATATGCCACGAATGACCGAGTCTTGCTGACGTGTTGTTACACATCGCTCATTGTTGTTTATCCAGTTTACACACAATGGAATCAGGAACTTTAATGCATTTGCACCATAAGGCAGTCAGTAGCTTTCTAAAAAACTAAACTAAAACTAAAAGACCTGCAAGCAGTGAAATCTGGTTGTAAATAAACTGAGCCTAGAAATCAGGCAGCAGGTTTGTAATGTCTTCAGCCGGGCCCCTGGGCTTGGAATTACACTGCTCTGCCGTGTCCTACCTTATTAGAAGGCCATTTTCTCGGAGCTGCGGTTTCCGTCAATACAGCTCGGATCTGGACCCAGCCCGGCTTCAGAAGCATCCTCAGGTAATCCCCCCCCATCAATGCCTGTGCAGAAACTGCACGCACGTTCACCAGGACAAAACCCCCCTCCAAGATCAATAAATCCTCTCAGAATGCTACCAGACACAACCATCACTGTGTGTTATGGGCTGTTGTGTTGCTTTTGGTCACAAGCCTCTTAGCTAAGTAAAATGCCATTAAAGGAAGCAGTGCAATGATTTGTTGAGGTTTTTTTTTTTTTGGAATAATAATTTTGAGACTTTTTGTTGGCAAACAAGCCAACATCTTCATCACTGAGATCTGAGTTGTGGTGTTTTTTAATGACCTTTGAGGCCTTGCATCTGAAAGAATGTACAATCACACGCATATGCTGTTGCCATGGCAGCGTGGGCGTGCCCCTTTCCCGCCCCTTCCCTGTAATACTTCTGATACCTTTTTTATCCTATCAAATGAACTTATAATGGAATGCGCCATTTGGTGGACAGGCCATGGATAACGATTTTGTGGGACCCAGTAAGTGTGTCTGTCTCTTAGTGATGTGGCGTGTGTAAGGTGGGGTCCTGTAGCTGATGGGCAATGGTTCTTTTTTTCTCCACCATTCTGCGGGATGTCCCCTGGGTCCCAGTGCCCCCACTTCCGCGTCCCATTACTTATTCATTGGGCCCCGCGGAGAGAATCCTCCGCTGACTGGTGTTGTCTCGCTGTGTCCCGCGCGTGACCCCCGCTCCTGCCTAATCGGCCTCTGGGGCAGAGGGCTTCCGCAGCGCGGAGTGCGCGAGCCACTCAGCTGTAACAGGCGCACGTGAGAATCACGCGCGCACAGGCGCTACCGTGGCATCCTCCCGGAGAGACACCGCGCTGAACTAAAGCAGGCAGGACGTGTCGGCTAAATGCCGTAAATGTAAATGTAAATGTGCCGGGTCTTTTGCCTTTTTTCTTCGCCTTCTCTGTTGAGCTCGACATAAATGCTGTGTGTGTTTTTCGATGGGGCGCATGCGCCGACGTGCTCACGGGCGCACGCGAGTCACGTGGCAAACGCGCGCGCACTCTGCTCCCAGGAACGGTTTGTAGTGCAGGTGGTTCAGCAGCTCAGCAATGCTTGCGTCACACTGTTTAAGCTGCACGCTATGTGGTAGCCATACCTTATTTTACCCAGGCAGGGTTTCTAAGGGAATGCATTATGTATTTGTTGAGCTGCAGCACGGCAGAAAGACAAGACACCCTCGCCCATATAACGCTCATCCCCGCGAGTTCAGTCTGGCGACGCGGTTCACATGAAATGCAGACTCACAAGGCTTCTCGTTCTCCAACCAGTGGACATTTCCACTAGCCCAAGACCGCAGTTTGTAGCGAAGCTTCCTTCGTTTCTCTTTGTCTGAGCAGAGCAGTATTTTAATCTTGATTCATGTAAAATAATCCCAAAGATGAGGTTTCATGTCTGGGTGCCTGAGAATAACAGGCCTTAATCATCACAAGCTTCAAATGCCCTGTTTCAGCTCTCGTGACCGCCACTGACACGCAGTGTCACAGTACGAATCCTCTATGTTTAAGCTCTAACACGCTCGTGTCCAGTAATATGGAACTCTGTAAGGAATAGAAAGCGTGTGTAAGGGCTGCTCCCAAACTCAGTCCCAGTCGCTTAATCGTAACTTTAAATGTTTACTATTATTTTCCAGTTTGTTTCCATTTTGCCAAGTTTGTACTGTTGCAGTTGTTGGTCACTTTTTTTAAAACCTAAATAATAATAATAATAATAATAATAATTATTATTATTATTATTATTATTATATGTTTATTGGTCTCCTATGTAAAAGGTAACTGCATTGCTGTTACTAGTTTACTATTATTTTATTGCGTTGTAATAGAATGTTTAACTCTTTATATTGATTTGTCTGCTAGCGCTGTTCCGGTCCCGTTCTTGTTCCGGTCCCGTTCCTCGTACAGGACAGGGGGCAGGGGCGGAGAACTGTTTTTGTGTCTTTGCACGGTTGCCTTTACATTCACCGACATCCGTCACCCGAGCACTGCGGTGAGTGCACCGGAGTTCCGTTTCACTGGCAGTCTAGCGTTGCACGAGCCTCTGCTCCGCTAAAACACGCTGAGACGCAGAGAGGAACCTCTGGCGCGAGCTTTGGATGTGGATGTAGATGCGCTTTCAACCCTCCCTCTCGGCTACCACAAAGGCTCGCGACCGAGGGAGCGAGCGGAGGCAGAGTTCCGCTATGTAAACGGACACCGTCGTATGTCTCGTTTTCTGGCAATTTTGGAGGCGCGACCATGCGGAGAAACAGACAACCGAACATGTTTCGCCAAAAAATGATGGGAAATTAGAATCAAAAAATCACTCTAGAAACACTAAGGCGCGTGGCACAGCCGTGGTAAGCACAAAAGTGTGTATTCCGCCGGTCTGGGACGACGCTTCGCCGGAGGACCAGTCTCGCTATAACAGCCAACGCTGCAGTCCGTGGCGGCGGAAAGCGCTCGCGGAGGGTAAGTTTGTCACATCAGCTGTAGACACGAGCGCTTTGCAGAAACGTTCGATTTAAAAGAAGAAAGTATTGTCATCTCGCGCGGTATGGGCTTCTGATTTATGCTTCTTTTATTGTGAAAGAAGGCTCCGTGGGGGGAGGAAGGGATATCTGATACCGTCAGTAACTCTGTCGGCATGTTTCCAACTGTTGCCTCTTTTCCGTGAAGTTTAACATGCAGATCGTTTGATCGTTCGATGCTTTTCAATCTTGGGAAGATTCGCCACTTCTTTGATAATAAAATAGCGCAGTGCGGTTTAAAGTGTTGGACGCGAATCAAATCTCTGCTCAACGGACAAAAAAACGCACACAAGAAAACGCACACACACACACGCACGCGCACACACACACACACACCGTTATAGGCTTTGACCGTTGTGCCTTGTAATACGTGGAAAATACATTTTCTTTCTTTCTTTTCCTTCTGTTTTTCTGTGCTGAAAGCAGCGGCACGTCCCGTTTTTAAAGGATTTGGATCTTTTCTGTTCGTACCAAATTCACGCCACATATGCGAACTGATACATCTTATGACCCACATTAAAGGGGCTTTGTGTTAATAATTGTGACACGTGTTTGGGCGTTTATAGTATTTTGGTGATGTAGGACAGAAGGCTGCTCTTGTGGGGTTTTTTTCGTAAGCTCTGACAGAAAGTACCGAATCATTTGTCATGTTACTTCAAGGTTGATCGCACTGCTGGTCGCGGATCAGTCGTTATTTTCATATTCATTTGTATCATGTTATAGAGCCTACAACTAAATTAGCAAAATCGTTTATTGTTTGTTTTCTTTTGACATTCATGAAGTCAGTAGCATCTGCAGTTTTTCTTTTCTTTTTTCTTTTCTTTTTTTTGCGATAATTACTGCGTGACCAGACGAAAGCAAAACGGCGCGCGACTGCGCTATTGTTGGTCTTACCGACTTAACTTGGTGGTTTAATGATTGTGTCGCGCCGGAGAGACAGTTCATGAAACCGTGTATAAGTAGAAAACTGTATAAAACTGTGTGTGTGAGAGGGAAATTGCGCGTATGTGTGTGAGAGATAGAGAAATTGCGCGTGCGTGCGTGTGTGTGGCAGAGAGCGAGCGTCCGTGAGTGTGCGCGCAGACACCCACAGGAGAGACAGGGGAGGGGTGTCCTCGCACAAAAGTGTTATTGTAACGAAGAACAATCTATTGTTCAGAATGTAGCGCATCGATTCATACTTATACCGGACGCGCGCCTGGCAGTCTTTCGACTACGGTCAGCAAAACTGTAAGGCGAGATCCCAAACCCACCCACTGCCACTGCTGCTCAGTGGGAGGGGGACAGGAATCAAAACAAAAGGCAGAGGCGCGCGGTGATGGACCCAGCCGCGCGCCGCTGTTACGCTGTGTCCGAAGCGAGGCCGTGCACTGTCACAGCACGCGGCGGGTGCTCCCCCAGATGTTTAGCCGTCCATTGAGAGTCAAACGTGTCTCCCGTGGGGGTTGGTCTCTTTATTGTTGGAGCACAATGGACTGACATCCTTCCGGAGCTCAGCGCATCAAATCCTCACACACGTTTCACAGGCACCGCCGGGTTAAAAATAAAAGCACAAGGGTGGATAAATTAGCATACGCGTTTGTCCGGGAATACCTACTTGGTCTTCTCCGACCAAGCACATACGTCTCAAGGTCAGAAATGCCTAACGCGTGAAGTCTGGGGGGTTAGTGGGCACAAGAACAAATCAAATCGAGGCCGTGTAGCAAACTCACGGTATTACGGCAGAGTGCTTCGTGATGCGTGAGATTTGATTGGTTGGGCGCGAGACCGTGAGAACCGTCCCAAATGCGCGAGTCTCACGGCCAATGCGTGAGACCTGAGAGGTATGCAAATAAATGCTGAAAAAACAGCTGCAACATATCTAAAATTAAAGACAGAATAACAGACCCAAACAGTGATGAAATTAAGAAACGGGTTTGAATGACTGCGTGCACTGGCCACAAGCACTGCCGTTCGTGTTTGTGTCAAGTTTATCCTTCGTATGAAAGAATATTCAGTGTCTATTTCGGCCTGCGAAAAACGTTCAGATAAAACAACACAATATGACATATGCTGTAGGATCTGTCGCGTGAACAAATAGGCAACATGTGCCCGTTTCTGTTAGACTGATCTTTGTTCTTCAGATCATCAGTTCACGTGAACCGTTCGTCGTATTGAATTAAGGTCCGACCCTACTGGGACAGATGTTCCCATCTCAGCCTTCGTCGTCTGAGCGCCCGTGGCTAATGTCCATGAAGGGGCAGAAATCACCTGCTGGCTTTCATGCTGCTGTACAACATCTCTGTGTGTGTGTGTGTGTATGCGTGCATGTGCTCGGTATTCCCTCGTCATCCGTGCTGGGATTACTTTGTGCCGTCGCTGATTGCCTGTTGGCTCGTGCTGGTGTGCCTGTAGCTCGCCGATTCTTCTCGCTTCATCTCTCGTTAGGACTTGTTCTCACAGCTCCTTCATTAGCCATCTCCCTTTGAGTCTCGCGCTCCATCGCTCTCTGTTTCTTTACCTCTGCCAGAACTGTATCCTCTATTCTCTCTCTCTCTCTCTCTCTGCTCGAGCCCAGTGTCGGTTTCTTATTTCTGGACGATTTGAAAGGTGTTGTGATGCTACATTTTAACGATGTCGTACCTGAAGTCCGCGTGCCCATGTGATAATGGTTC
>NC_137501.1:1702500-1705000 GCF_041902795.1 Electrophorus electricus
AATATTCACATGCTTTGTAGCTCTTTCATGAAGCATTTGACTGTTTGAACTTCTTTAAAAGGAATAGGTGGGAAACATTTAGATGAATCCATACATATATACGGAAAATACGGAATTCCTCCAGCAGTGCTGTGGGGTGACACAGGGAGTTAGCGTAAGTCCTACTCTATTTAATATCTACGTGGATGACCTAGCTACAGCACTGGGCCAGTCTGACATCCCAGGCCTGATATTACATCATGAAACCAAGTGCCTGCTGTATGCTGAACAAGGGCAGAACAAGAACAGAACACAGCAAGGTTTCAGCAGAGACCATCACTCCGAGAGCAGTCCTGCCAGAGGTGGGCCCTAACGGTCCGTCTGAACCAAACAAACCCAACGTGGTTTTCCAAAGAAGTTCCGGACCTCAGGAAGAACGTACCTACGGAGGACACATGTTCAGAGACTGCAGCGGCGCTGTGTATGTGGGTGTTGACACAAGCTCATCAGGAAGTTTCAGCCCTGAACAGACCTAAAGAGCTCGCTGTGCTATTAAATCAAACTTTTAGATGAAATATTCTAAACAAAATATAGATAAAACTTTAAAATTCTACAGTTCTGCTGTACCGGTCTGATACAGTGATCACACTACCTAATTATGGAAAAGAACGTGAAACTAACGAAATCTAGAATTAATGAGCACCACTTGGAAGTGGACGGATACAGAAACCTGGAGGCCAAGAGAAGAAAAATCGTAGACACTGCGAGAGATGTATTCTTCAAAGATATCAAAATTCAGTCAGTTTTCTTGTGATTCTAATAAACTAATACACTACTAGGAGTGACGGACACCACAGCGGCTAAGTCATCTTGTAGTCTAAATGTTTCATTCCAGTGATTTGATGATCATGTGTTTCTTTTACTGTAATCAGTAAGTGGTTCTGGTAGTCCTTAGCTGTTTTATTAATGCATGTCGGTAGGAGTTAGGACTGTCTCTTCGATAATGGCTTTCAGAGTAATTCAGATTTAGGATTGGAAGCCCTCCATCGTGTGTGTGATCAAGTTTTGTTCTTAAAAATGTAGCATTTCTGTTTCTCAACAGTGTTTGTAATCTTTTAAAGCAGACGATTCATTTGCATATAAGTCCTTATTATCTGGGTCTTTGTTTCTTATTAAATTGTCTTAGATTTGTCCTTGAATTTTTACCGTCATCAAAACAAACCTCGCGTTTGTGTTTCCAATGACATGTTTTTGAACTTTTTTGAAGGAAAATGGAAGTTAGCATTACTGAGTTGTTCCCAGGTTGTTTATTGCATTTCCCACTGAAGTAGGCCACTAGAAACCACATCGCCAACCCCACCGTCACTGGGAATTGTTTTCAGTTCACAGTGAGATGCATTCGGGGGTGAAATTGTAAACGTTCTGGAGTAGCTACGACTTGTTGCACTCTCTGGATTGTCAATAGAACCATTTTCTGTGTCAGTCCTGGCATTTAGTTTTCCTAATAGCAAAACAGATCCATGGTCCTGAAAGTATGTGACTTCTGATTGTAAATTAGGAAAGAATTTCCCCAGAAAATGAACAGTCCAGTGGAGGAACGTACTGTGCACCCGGGTCTCTCTCTGTCTCTCTCGCTCTCTCTTTGTGTTTCTTTTACTCTCTCTTTCCCTCTAAGTTGTCTCTTTCTGTGTGTTTCTCTCTCTCGCTCTTTCAATTATACTCACTTCAACAATGCTTTATTGGCCTGAATGTTTTGTTATATTCCATTATACTGGGAAAGTGCAAATATGTAGGGAAATAGCAATAGAAAGTTCATTATCTACCAAACAAATAATTACAGCATTAAACATCAGTACTGACCAGCTGAAGGAGAAACATAATTATTGGTTGTCCCTTAGGTTGTAAATAGATCTTCTGGATTTTACTGCTGGTATAATCAGCCAACTATACAGGCCAGTTCTCTTTATGACTGCAGTTGAGCATCTCGGGACAGATGTTTTTACAGAATGGGTTTCTAATCAGTTCGTGTGTGAAACACTGAGTCAGGAAGTGCAGCTCTGTCCCCGAGGGGACATGACACACGGCCTGTCCTCTCTGGACAGCAGGTCTTCCGGCTCCGGTGGCCAGCCTGTGCTCACCGAGTCTGGATATAGCCAATGCTTTCCTTAGGTTTTTATCTTTGATTGTGGTCAGATGAGTTTCCAATGTCTAATCTCGGTTTAGAGCCAAATAGCTTTGATGTTTTGTGTTTTTGTGGGGTTTTTTTGTCACTGTGTGAGGGATTTTTGTTGTTTATCAATCATAATTTGGTTGGGTCTGATTGTTTGAGAGGTTGTAGTTAGCTGTCCTGAGGTTCTGTCCTGTCAGTGGGGTTGTGCTCACAGGTCCCCACACTTCAGTGCAGTTGGTTCACTCACTGCTTCAGCCAAAATCGAATCGGTATCTCAGATATCATGGATTCCATACGGCAAAGATCACTGATGTTGTCAGGATAGGGTTTGATGTATGTGAAGTATTGTAT
>NC_137501.1:1730000-1732500 GCF_041902795.1 Electrophorus electricus
TCGTATTAAACACATTTTTGGTTGAACAACAAAAGTAAATACACATTAGTGTAATATAACGTGGATGCTGCTGCTTTTTAATGCTTTAGTATTTGTTCAGATATAAAATATGCTGTATTTTTAGGGTTACATTTACTATTCATTTGTTTTTGTTTTGTTTTGTTTGTTTGTGTGTTTGAGCCTGTGTCTCGCTTGCAACCATATACTGAAAATGCAAACTCCGCTCCATTCAAGACGCAAAACTGCGCAGTGTAATTGCTGCAATGAGTTAATAATGCAATCATCAATACCAGAATCCTGCCTCAGTTTTATGACATAGAAGTAAAATAAAGGCAAAACTGAAAAGCGAGCCATTCACTTCATAACACATTTTAGCTGTTAGGTGGTTCCACCCACTCATGACAGAAAGGTTTGTTGACCAATAGCCTACTTTAAAACCATTTGACTGACATAAAAATTGACTAATGACAGGTTGCTTTAGCAAGTCGCCTATTAAACGGGTGCTACAACCTACATGCTACTAGCGTCTTCAAAACCTCCGATTAACATTTAAACGCAGGCTCTCGTGTATGTTTAAATATGTCAATGGTGTAAAAAAAAAAAAAAAAAAAAAAAAAAGCTGTCAGAATGTCTAAGTTCAAAATAAAGGGGTTGGACTGTACAACTGAGGAGGTCATGACCCCTCTGCCCCTTATACTGCCAGAGCCGAGTGCTTACTTGTCTCTCTCGCTTTCAACACGTTGGTCCATCAAACACCATCTACTGTGTCTGTCTGCATGCAGTATGTGTGTCTGACTGTGTGTTTAAAAGTTTGGCCTTTTACTGTAGCAAAATGTGGCCGTTCTTCAGAGTCCAGCCATCTGCACGTGTGTGTGTGTGAGAGACCTTGTTGTTTCTCTCGGTCGTCTTGTGTTTTTCCTCCCCATCCCTTCTCTTCAAAAAGAGTTTAAAATAAGCCGTAATAACAGTGTGTGTTTGTGAGCGAACAGAGTACTGCAGTTAGGAGCTATAAGCAGAACCCCGCTGTATATATAGCAGCAGTTCGGGCGGGAGTCGTGACAGGACATCAGAGGAACAATTCACGTCCATGTCGACCTGGCCCAGACCGACCCATTCCTTCCAACACACATACAGATCCCAAACTGCCCAGAACCGCCTCGGAACCACTGGCTCACGTTAAAGCAATGCTTGACCCGAAATCGCTGGTGACGCCAACGGTGAACGACATTTAAGGGGTGACGGCTGGCAAGCGGCTAGTGCAGCGCTAGCAGGCAAACGTTCACATTTGGTTTGATCCAGCATTGCTTTTGGATACCGCATCGTTAAGGAACGGGAGGAAATTAGTTTTGGAGTTGGAAGAGAAAAGGTGCCGTAGCGCACGAGCTAGTTTGCCTCACCTCTGTAGTCCGCTAGCCTGCCCAACATCTGTTTTCCGTTTGCCAGCAACTATTTTTAGATCTCCTCCCCCTTCTTCCACGCTCTGAAGGGATGTCAGTCCCCACCCCAAACAACTCTGTTCAGTTGAAAGTCCTCACTGGCGGTTGTGCTACCCTCACCCTCACCTCACCTCACCCTCACCTCCCCTAGTCTGGCTTTTGTCAACGTGTCACTCCATTGCGACAGGCGACTCGTGTGCCGAAGGTCTCTGTGGTGCCATGGGCAATGTCTCCTCTTGTTCTTTATACAAAATGGACAGAGTTTGTGATATCTGTCTGAGTGGAGTCCTAAATAACATCATACTGTATGACGTTGTGAAAAGAAAAGTTTGGGTATTTGATTCAGACCTAAGACCTTAAATTCTGTAGGTCTGAATCTGGAAAGCTTTTCAAACAGGGTATCCTGGTTTTTGGCTATAGTGCAAACAAAAGCAAAATATCACCAGCAAGGTTCTGAAGGTTTAAACAAGAGTAGCTACCTTACAAAGAGCTCCCTTACAGACTTAATAACTCCTTGATGGAAACCGCGACTGCTTCCTTAAACAACTATAAGTGCCACCCTTTGATGTGGTTCATGGCTGATGCCCTTGGCAGCCACCTTGTGGTTTGGAGTGGTTACTGCGCCCTGACCCTGTGTAATTGGCGTCTTCTCTGGATATTCCTTTGACACGCTTACCGAGCCTCAGCCAGATATGTGTGTGTGTGTGTGTGTGTGTGTGTGTGTGTGTGTGTGTGTAACTCTGTCCTACCTAGCAGATGTTCTCTTTCATTCCCAAGGGTAGTCTGTTCTTTCTCTCTCTCTCTCTCTCTCACACACACACACACGCGCGCGCGCACACGCACACACTCTCTATCTCTCTCTCGGATGGCTGGTTTTTTCTCATACACTTCTGTTCTCTAGGTAACTGCTACAGTTCCCTCCAGGTTTTCTACAGAACAACTATAGTCCCCTACAGGTTGTCTAGGTAACAAATACAGTCCCTTACAGATCCTCTGTGTACCAGCTACAGTTACATACAGGTTTCCTACAGTCCCATATAGGTTGCCTAGGCAACAACTACAGT
>NC_137501.1:1745000-1747500 GCF_041902795.1 Electrophorus electricus
TCCTGCTGCTCATCGCTGCCCTCTACCTGCGGAGGAGGCTCAAGCTGGCTCTGGGTAAAGGTGCCGAGATGAAGCCCCTCGAGAGCACGCTGGTGTACCCCATCACGCTGCCCAAGGAGCCTCCGTCCTTTGTGCCCAGTAAGATGCCCAGTGACGAGGACCGCTTTTGGGAGACCGGCGCCAACTACTACTACTCGGATGGCTCGCTGAAGATCGTGCCCGGGCACGCCGTGTGTCCCAGTGCCAGCTCTACCTCGCCCAGTGCCATACCCGGGCAGCCGATTCACTCGCCCAGCCGACTCAGCCTGACCAACATCCGCAGCTCGGGAACCAACGGGTACGTGCGGCTCAACCTGGGCGTGGCCGGGGAGGAGCGGAGCGGCGCGGGGGCTGGGATGGGGGGCGGAGCCGGCCTGGGACTGGGCGGGAGGGAGCCCGACTACTCCAGCCCCTTTAAGGAGGAGCTGAGGAGAACCCTTCAGCAGCGGAGCGTGCTGCCTGACGCCAACCCCGAAGAGTCATCCGTGTAGAGGTTGCGGAGAGGTTGCGGAGAGGTCGCAGAGAGGCGCTGAACTTCAAACTACCTCCCTCCTTTTATGGAGAAGAATCTTCTCTCACACACACACACACACACACACACACACACACACACGCTCCATTCAATTCATCCTCTCTCTGCCAATGCCGTCCAGCTTTGTGCTGTGTGTGGGCTTTTTTTGGGGGGGTGGGGCGGGGTGTTGCCCCTCCCCTTCGACAGTAACCTCATCTTCTGCATTCAGCGCATCCTAACAAAAGCGCATCTTCTTTGGAATTTACTGGGTCTGAGGCGGGCGGATGAAAACACAGGTACAGCTTAGGGGCTATACAACGGAGCCTGAGTGGACAGACGTAGCTGTCAATCAAACTGGTGTGACAGGCTGCTAGCTGACCGGTGAGAGGATACGGTCTTCTTGTCGTGTTCTGTGGTTGCGGAGAACAGCTCACAGGCTTCACCTGGGTGAGTTTCCCCTGGGCAAGCTGCACCTGGCGAGCTTCACCTAGGCGGGGTTTGGACAGGTGACAGGACTGGATTTTTTTCACTGTTTCTAAACAGAAGAGACGCAGAGGGGGGCAAAATTGGACAAATTAAGACTTTCTGCAAGACGACAATCGAGCTTTTCTCGGGTGGAAAACCGGAGGAGGGGAATGTATGAACCGTGTCGGGGGGGGGGGCAGGAGCCGGGAGTGAAAGCTCCAGTAAAGGAGAACCTGCCAGACTTTCTATACAGCTTGGTTCAAAATTTTGCTTTTTATTTTTTTATGTTGTCTTTTGAGACTCAAAGCACTAATATATTGTGATGTTGTTTGTAATTTAAAGACCTAAAGATTTGACTTGTCTTCTTTAATATTGGGACTTATGAAGGAGGAGACCAGGGACTGTTGGACAGTTGGAATGTGGGAGCGACACTCATCCCTGTGCCCAAACAAACCTTTAATTCAAACCCTCGCAGTGTGGAATGTGCAAAACTGGGTTAAGCCACATTAGCGCTGTACTGGATGTTTCTGCAAGTGCATGGCTCTGTGTGTGTGTGTGTGTGTGTGTGTGTGTGTGTGTGTGTGTGTGTGTGTGTGTGTGTGTGTGTGCGCGCGCGCGCGCGCATGTCCCTGCGCGTGTGCGTGTTTGTGTTTGACTCGGGCCACTAGGATGGGCTGCCAAAGGAAACACCCCTAAAACTCACCAAACTAGGCTGGAACTCTTGGAGGTGCAATGGAATTGTTTCATCCGAACTTTCTAGAACACACTGCCCTTTACGCCCTGAGAACGTCTCGTTCTCCTGGAGCGCCTGGACATCCTGAGCCTGACATGACTGTGAACCACGGCAAGGAAAACGAGAGGCTGACTGTGTGCTTGTGCAGACGCACGATAACGGATGTGGCTGTAACCAATCAGAATTTAAGGCTGAACCAGTGCAGGTAAATATTTTATTTAAAGAAAAGCCCTAAAATAACTCGTTGCTTTTTTTCTGTACAGGGTGTAGGTTGTGAAGTGATTTGTTGTTTCAGCTTGGAACTTGCCCTGATGGTGGTTTGTGGCTGAAGCAGTCTCAGTGGCTCAGCACGTCCGAGAGAAACGCGGTTTTGTCTTTGTCTGCGTGCCGCAGGTTCTGTGTGCTGCGTGGACGTGGGCGGAAGGTCTCAGACCCGTTAGGGAACGAGGGGCCCGTGCCGCGGCACACATCACTCACTCCTGCTTTGTTGCATGATGTGCTGCAAAAGCCAAACCGGCCACCATTTACTCGGTCGTGACTGCAGAGCTGTGGGAAAAAAAGGAAAAAGTCCTATTCATTGTTGAAAATATTAAAACAAAGAAAAAAAAATGTTTTAAAAATTCTTTCGCTGTGCCTCTTCACCTTGGGGTAGGCCAGAGCAGACGCCAGCTCTTCTTCTGTTTACCTGTTTGGTTCTCACTCTTTCTCCTGTTTCCTTATTTAACTGCACAGGGAAGAACTGCTCTATGATA
>NC_137501.1:1752500-1840000 GCF_041902795.1 Electrophorus electricus
AGCCGTGGGCTGAACTACGACACCAAAAGGTATTGTGTCACTCAAGATCTGCTTTTGTCTGAGTTTGGATGTAATTGGTGTCTTTCGTGTATGGCTTGCTGGGCTATGTCCAGAGCACATTGTGCTGGTGTAGATTATAGAACACTGTGGATTACTTTACAAAAGTAAGTACATTTTTTTATTTTATTTATTTATTGCCAGTAGTTGTGATGCTAAAGAAATGGCAAAGACTAGCAATGTTGGGCATGAAGAGGACGCCTTCACTGCTAATAGCATGTGTCTGGACGTGATCTCTGAGGAGGAGGAATGCTCACCATGCATGTTCAGTATGTTATGCTGCCAGCAAAGAATCACAAACATTTTAGTTTTACTGTGATTGGCTCATGGAATACTGTGGACATGGATATTTTGGACAATGCCTGATCAATGACATTAGCATTTACGGTGTGGGGCTATTTTCTGGCGTCTGTGAACACATGTAACTTAGAAAATACTTAAAAACCAGTTATTTTTGGTTTTATTTTTTATTTTTAATGCGTTTAGACGTGCTTTTGGAGAGAAGCATCAAAGATTTGCTATCTGGTATCAAGTACACTGTGTTCTTACTTAGTGTCACACAGCAATGGAAAAGTACGTGTAAAGAAATGAAAGCTTATAACATTAAAGGTAAATAACAGATATGGGAGCTTATAAAATTAAGCGTAAATAACAGAAATAAGAGCTTATAAAATTAAGTGTAATTAACAGAAGTCTGCAACTGTCCGGACTGCTTCAGACTGGAGGCGGAGTTTGCCCAACTAGCCGACTCATAATTCGCCGTTTTCTAACACGTGTTCAATGTTTAGCATGTGATTGGCTAGTTCATATGGGATTGGGGCGGTACTCTACCCTCCTCAGTTTAGCTAGCTAGATGTTCGTTATATTCCTCGGAATTTAGTTTAGATTGTGTGCGTTTGGCACCTTTGATGGGTGTATGTGTAAATACATACGCTTTAGTGAGCAGGAAAGGTGTTTTTATTTCTAAAGAAAGTTTTGTAAAATTGCTTGCGCGCCAGGGACAACTGTGAGTGTCATTGTTACGGCCGGTAAGGAGCGAATTTTGAAATGTTAGCTTTAGCATAGCCCGCTAGCATTACCTAATAGCCCAAATAGCTGCATAACTCGAAAGGTCATAACTTAACGTTAATGTATATGAAACGGCTTAGCCAGCGTTAGCTACATACGGTAGGCATCGACAGCTGAGTTAAGTAGGTTTTATTTTTAAATGCTGTCCCGGTTTCTTTTGCTCGTCCGTTCACTCGCCACATCGCGATCTCGGGTTTAACGCACAGACTCCCGCAGCCATGGCGAGCCGAACACCGCTGGGCACCCTGACCGCGTCCCGGCAGAACAGTGAAGGCGGGGACGGTGTTGACTTCTCCAAACTCACGCCATCTCAGTTCGGGATATCAACAGACAGTTTCTTAACATTCCCCAAAGACAAAAGTGAGTTTCGCCTTAAGTGTGAGAGAAAAACCTGATGTTTGTGTCTCTCCGGGCCGTGTAGGTTAGCTAAGCTAACTTGGTGCAGAGATGCTAATTAAAATATTGCACTTTCAACTTGACAGTTGACTTGTATTTAGTTCTGTCTTCTGGGTTTCGTTATTAAAAATAAATGACGTCATTTTGAAAAATCTCAGATAAATCGAGAGTGTCGCAACTGAAGGCAAGGAGGAGGTCCACAGTCGGGTTGAGGGGATCCCCCGAAACCAGCTCCCTTATCTCCTTTCGAGCCAAGCAGGCCATGAAAACACCTCCCCGAAGCCCGCAGGTGTGTGGCCGCCAGCGTCTTCTGTTATCAGTGATATTATTATTAGCAGATGCCATATCTCAACTCCTGGTGCAAGGTTGTTTTTCTCATAAACTGCCTCTATTCAGTTGCAAAGCAGCCGAGTATACTGACCCGATCTCCCTGTCTCCGTGAAGCACATGTTGTCCAGCCCACTGTTCTCCGGCTGTGACTCTATAAAGCAGAAGATGGCTGCATTCCAGCGGCTGATGGGGGCAGACGAGGAAAATTCTGGACAGTCCACCCCACTGACAGGAGCCGAGGGTTCGCGGGAGTGGGAAGTAGGAGGCAGTCTGCCAAAAGACCTTCCACTTGGTCGGTTCCTCCTCGCACGGACGAGCTTGTCTCTGAAGTTCTGCTATAATGTCACTTATCCTCTCACACCTGAGCTAATAAGATCATTAACCATTAAACCAGTGCAAATGCATCAGTATCCCACCTGACCTGTATTTCTGAAATGTAGCCTACACACACACACACACACACACACACACGCTTGCAAGGACATTACTGTCATTGTACCAGTGGTCCACAGACTGAAATATTTCACCCCCTCCTTCTGACGGCAGAATAAGACAAAATCCCCACGCAGTCCTCTGTGTGGAAACCTATTAGTTTTCTCTACTACATACTAAAATATGTAATGCAGAGATTTTGGTTTTGTTTTACGCATGTTTATTATGAGTGTATTAATTATTTTCTGTTCTTTCTGTGCTTCTCTACTACTTTTGTCATACTTGTTTGTTGGTCAAACAGACTTTTATGTTCAGCCCTTTTGTCGGTTTAAATCTGCTTTATACATCAATATTTAAATGCTGTTTTTCTGCTCGTGACTGTGTGTGCAGACTCAGAGGGCTGTTTGGGGCAGAGGGAAAGCCAGCTCATCTCAAGAATCTGCCCACCCCCTGACACACCCACCGCCACGCCCCCTCTCTCCAAGAGACGCCGCAGAGTTCCCCGGGGCTTGTGTGAGGAGGAGATTCAGGAGGAGCCCCTGTGTGACCTCCCAGGCACCCCAAACCAGGAGCCAGGGGTCAGTGCATCAGTGTTTACCAGACCGTGAGCGTTCACATTATTTTATCACACACATGAGCAATCTGTAATTGTAGAACTAGCGCCGCTGAGCCAGGTAACGTGAGTCAAGTCAAATTTATTTCTATAGCGCTTTTTACAACAGTTGTAAAGCTGCTTTGTGGCGTATGTCAAGGGTGACTGGTGAGGAAAAACTCCCTAGAGCATGAGGAAGAAACCTTGATAAGAAACAGGAATCAAAGGGGGGGCATCCTCCTCTGGCTGACAAAGCACACTACAATAGCAACATATAAATAATAAGGTGTAGAATAAGTAGTGAAACAGAGGAAATAAATAAATAAAAATATAATAAAATGTCCAAAACACATCCTGCATGAGAATGTCCATCATAAGCAAACTGGGACCTGCTTTCTAGGTTCATTCATTCTAAACTTATTACTGGCAGGTGCAGGTAGATCAATGTGTTACCTGAGGGTTGATCAGACACGTGAACACGTGCTATAAATGAAGCGGTGTTCGTCTTGAAGACTTGCCATGATCAGACCCCCTTTAGTTGTTTAGTTGTAATGTACTCTTATGAGTGTTTACTCTGCTCTCAGTATCAGACTGGCAGAAAGTCATGTAACAGGAGAGTGAGACATTCTGGATTTTTCTGGATTCTACTACAACAGGCGTGTGGGCTGGGTACATCAGTCCATCTCTACCTGGCAATGTGGTAATTTTCCTCACGTTATCAGACTTTTAGCAGAGGCTGGCTAGGCTGTGGTCCAGGCTGCTGTCAGAATGTCTTGATCCTCTCCAAATGGTCTGGGACCACTGACCTTTTGAGCTGCGATATTATTTGTCTGATTGATTGGGACAGGTCTTCGTAATTCTGATTGGCAGGTTTTACATTTGTATGCGCTGATGGTCACCTGATGGTTTCTACTTTCTCTTATTGTAGCTGTGTTCTCCTGAGTTTTCTTGAGTTCCCGCTGAAATGTCCCACAAAATGACAAAAAAAAGTGTAAATATTTTACGAAGCTCCTGGTTTATTTCCATGTCATCTGTTTCTGTGTGAATAGGACGTGTCTCTGTCTCACAAGGCCGCAGCCATGAGTCAGTTGGGAATTTCTCTTTTATCTTGCTGGTTGCCTGTCAACTTTAAATGTGCCCATTCATTTCTCTAATCACGCCTGGCCTAAAGTCTCATACTAAGAACAAAGCTCCATTTTGTTCTGTTAGGTCTAGATAACTCGTGTGTAATTAGCTGTAAAAATCATAATTGTATTGAATTGTATTGAAAGGTAGCTTTCAGATCAAATATTAGTGAAGGCTCACAACAGTAATGTCTCCAGTATGTAGCACCTTCTGTTTCTGGTGATTTCTTGCACTGGAGAAGCAACTCCAAGTCTGGAGAGTGGGATGGAGAGATAATGAAAATATATTCATTAGAAAACGTCCCTGACCTGATAACGCCCTAGAAATGTGCACCCATCGCCCACCTACTGGAAGTCCCTTCATTCTGTTTTATCATTAAAGGATAGCTCCAGCATTAATGAAACCTTTTTTTAGGTTTAGACATTCATCATGGTTAAAATTGGTTTAAGGGTTTTGTTTGTGAAATGTTTGAATTTAGTTACAAAAGGTACAATAATTATGCCCTGTGGCAGCTTATGGGAAGTAATTATTTGGCCCTACCAGTAACTCCAAAACCAAGCTACTCTGGAAGATAAGTAAGACGTTTAGTGAGGTTTAACACAGATGTTTTTGTTTTAGGGAGGTCCTTTTTGATTGGACAACAGCAGGGGGTACTCAGAGTGCTCATTTGCATATTACACACTTCTCCACTGTCTTCATAAATGATTGCCAAGTCATGGAGCCCTCGGTGTCAGTACCAAGAGTGAGGGCCTGTTGTCCTGACCTGTGGATGGTGGACTCACACTGTTGGTCCACTCTGCTTCTGCAAACCTGTGGCTGTGCTAGCATTTGCCCTGTCACAACTCACAAGAAGTTCGGTCCACGTGATATTTGTCTAACAACAAAACTTGGCACACTTCAACACCCACTATTCTGCTGCTCAGTTGCTCACAGGCACTCGTCATTGTGTTAAAAAGGATTACAGAAAACATTATTATCAACTGTATTTGTCTTGTATAGATATGTTTTCTCTTTACTCATATAATACACAGACCAATATTCAGTATGTTGGTCAGTAATGTTAATCTAATAGAATCTAAACTGAAATGAACTGCTGTGCTGTACTGTGATGAGGTGAGTGCTTTTCCCACCTGTGTGTCCAGGACTGGTATTGTGATGCTAGGTTATTTACTGAGGGTCACTGTGTGTGATGCTCTCCCCTGCTGTGCAGGTGGGCTTCTCCCAACTCCAAAGCCTGAAGCCAACTCAGGATCTGCATTCTGATTCACAGTCGAAGCTCCTGTCTTTCCCCATGTTGACGCAGCCCGAGACAACCATAACGGGTCGGTTATCATGCCAGCACGCACGTACACACACACACACACACACGCGCGCGCACACAGTCTAAAAAATCGCAGTCGTCAGCTCCTTATTACACACGTTGTTCTGAATAATGAGTTTTCAGTAAAGACCTTTCATATTTCATTGCTCCTCAGACCAAATTCCTGCACTCTCACATGTCACCGAGGTCTCCTCCGCGTCCAGGAAGAAGCGGGTTCGTTTCGGAGCACCTCTTTCGCCCGAGTTCTTCGACAAGACCCTGCCTCCCAGCACCCCACTGCAGAGAGGGGCCACCCCTTTGTGCCCCCCGTCATCCACAGGTCACAAGCGCTCCCTTCTGAAAACGCCCCAGCAATGTGAGCCCCCTCTCCCCCAGCCCAACTTCAGCAGTCCCGAAAGTCATGACGGTTCCCTGGTCCTCACTGGACCCGGATGTGGTTCAGAAGGACTTTGCTGTGAAGATGTCTTCGTGGGCCCCCAGAAGGTTAGTTTATCTGCGGGCGAATCAATTGTGTGTATAAATGACAGTGCTGTGACAGGACATTTATTTGAGACAGTCTTGACTCTCTCAGTCTTGACTCTCTCTCTCTCTCTCTCTCTCTATATATATATATATATATATATATATATATATATATATAAATAAATAAAAAAATAAAGGTTTCTGCTGCTTTAAATGAGGTTTTGAGAAGGTTTTATAGCGTTTGCAGCAGTCTTTCACAGATGTGGCCTCGCAGCCGACACCGTTTGGGTGCTGATGATAGTCTGGGCTTTACAGCCCAGCTCGTGCCGTCAAGCTGTGCCTCAGGACAGAAGACAGCACCGCGCATTAAACTAGCACATGAAGAAGCGCTCAGAGTGGCTGGACGCAGGGTCTCGCGAGAGTGTGAATTTTAGTTGTAGTCCGAGAGGTGGAGACTCCCAGTTCAGACCCTTCGCGCTTCAATGTTTAGTGTTGATGTAAATGTACCATTTCATCCACCCCAGATCAGTTTCCTCATGGAGGACGAATTTGAGAATCCACCAGTTGACAGAAAAGGTAATTTGTTAAACTATTTTAAAAATAATTTTAAAACTATGGTAACTTTTATAGGTGCTTGTGGAATGTGGAATTTATTCATTCATCATATTATGCAAATCAGTGTGTGTGTCCTTCTGGAACGTAGCAGTTGGAATCAATCCTCAATGTCCAGGAGCAACAGGTTTGAACCTTCCTTTACATGGGAGTCAGCTGTGATAGCAGAGTGGCCCTACCTGTATTAAGTGCTCCGTTATCTTCATCATCATCATCATCATCATCATTCTTCCTGGTAGCAGGCTGAGAATATCCGTTCATACTTTTCTGCTCCCTGTGGCACAGTCCAGCTCCTCCTGTGGGAGACACAGACGCTCTCAGGCCAGCTGTGGGATATAATCCCTCCAGCGTGTGCCGGCTCCGCCTCTGGGCCTCCTTCCAGTGGGATGTGTCTGGAGCATCCTCACGAGATGCACAAACCCCCTCGATTGGCTCCTCTCTGTCGCGAGCAGCAGTGGCTCTTCTCCGAGGCATTCCCACTTACTTCCAGGGATTATAAAATCCAGGACTAGATTTAGATTTGGGGGGCAGATTTGAATACGCCTAATCCTAATCCTGCAGCAGTGCTTATTTTGAGTAGAGAATGTAAGAGTTTTATGAATTACAGCATACATTTACTGTACACTATGATATCTGATTTTATACATTTCCCTGTGTGTGATTTAAGTATATAAAATTTTTATGTAAGTGATGTAAAATTCTACTAAATGTTTTGAGTGGCTTGATGTGATGCGTAAACTATGGTTCCAACAGACTCCACCCAGGCTGGAGGTGGAGATGTGATCCCATTGGCTGCAGACACTTCGCTCCTGAATGCTGCCTTCCAAGAGGACGAGGGTCCCCAGAGCCATGCCCCTTTAACACATCCTCCTGTAACTGCAGCAGGTGATGTTTTACGCTGTGCAGGACTCTCACTGTGTGTTTACTGTAGTGAATTTGATCGCTGGAGTTTTTATTCCTCCCAGAAGTGCATCACCGTTACACTATCGCATGCTTGCGGTTATTGGAGACCATTGCCGTTCCAGGTTTCAGGCGTAAGAAACAGAATGCGAGTTTAATGTTTCCATCTGTTGACCGGAAGCAAATGAACGGTTTCCTTTCTGAGCAAAGATGCCACAGGGTTTCTGGTGGGTCTCCAGGACATATGTTGCCCTACGGAGACTTCCTGCCTTTAGGACATTTCTATGAAACCAGTCAGATGACATTTGGACAGTCAGTCATTTATTGATTGTCACCTGATGTTTAACTTAAGTTTTTAAACAAAGCTGAGAACTGTATTATGTGATCAGACCAAATGGCCAATCTCTCACATAAATTATCTGATACTTTTATCCAAAGTGACTTAACAATATGACTGAATCTAACTGAGGGTTAAGGGATTTGTTCAGGGGCCCAACAGTGGCAACCTGGCAGTGGTGGGACTTGAACTGGCAACCTTCTGATTACTAGTCCAGTACCTTCACCACTGAGCTAACACAGCCACATAAAGTGAACTAGGACTGGGAAACAATGGTTTAGATGACCCTTCTGCACTGGTTTCTGTGTATAACTCTGTCATGGCTGTGCACTGTAGTGCTGGTTTGGAACGTGGATTGGGGGTGAAGAACTGAAGCAGCTATTTTGTCTTCTGCAGAACCAGAGACCAACCCTGAACAGCATCAACAACAACAGCAGCAGGAGGCAGAGCTGAAATCTCCTGCTCCCACTACTAAAGCACCTCGCTCTCGCAGCCGGAAAAGGAAGGTGTGTTCCACTGCACTGCTTCTGTGAGCCTTACAGGGGGCACTGCTACAGCCGGTCTATTGGTGGCTCATGGCTGGTCCTGGGTTTCAGGAATTCCTGGAAGTGTGTGTGTGTGTGTGTGTGTGTGTGTGTTGGGAGGGGAGGGGAGGGGAGGGGTGAGGTGGGGTCATCACTCACCCCCCACACCTCTCCACAAGCCAAGCTTTAAATTCTTTGGAAAATCGTGCAAAAAGAAGAAAATAAAAGTCATACTTAGTTTTATAACATACAGAAAAGAGAATATAACTGGATCCGGTCTGGGTCCTCTGCGGTCCATGGCCTTGGTTTTTGTCTCTGTGTTTGGTGTGTTGTGGCCACACTGGCCTCCCTTGAGATGTGCAGTTTAACACAGCATATTTATGCAGCATCACGGTCAGAGTGAAGGGCACAGGCAACCTTGACAGTGTGAAATTTATACTCTAGCATTAAATAAGCACCAGGATGGGATGGCGGAGGCTTTCTAGAGTCACCTGCTTTACTTGCAAGCAGCCAATCAGACTCGCTCAACTTCATTCTACAGTGAAATTGCCTCCATAACAGTCGTGATGGTGGAGACGGTCCAGGCCGTTATAAAGTGCCTCTTCACCACATGCTGCTTCTGTGTTTCAGTCTCCAGCTGGGTGCGACGCTCCAGAGAGCAGGAGGAGCTCTCGCTCGGCCGCCAGCGCCGCCAAGGGGAAGATGAAGGTATTGTGCTCCTCTCGTCTGTTTGAATCAGTCCTACATACTTGTCACAGTACCTAATGAACAGCAGGGCCCATGCAGGTGGGGAGCAACTGTGGGGCTTGCTTAGCTTGGCAGTTTAGCCTTCATTTTTCAAAGCTTCTTAGACATGAGGAGAGGTAATTTCATGAACTAATATATGAGCTGTCTGGTTTAAGGGAGTTGTTGGGGTAATGAACATTTTGTACAAGTATTAGTTGATTTTTTGTATACACATTTTTTGTATACACGCTGTGTTCAGAAAGTATTCAGACACTTCACTTTTTGTACAGTTTTGTAGAACCCATCAGTCTACACACAGTAATCTATAATGACAAGTGTAAATATGTTTTTAAAACATTAAAAGGTTATTAAACACCATTTACATTTATAGCATTTAGCAGATGCTCTTGTCCAGAGCGACTTAGAAAAGTGCTTTGTCATTTTCTCATAGAATATATCCAAGTACAGTACAGTAGGTTAGAATTAAACATACCTATGAACTAGAATGCTGTGATACATAGAAGTGCAAAATACATAAGGTTGATCTTAAACAATAAATGTTATAAGTGCTAGAGTTTGTTAAACAACATGATAAACAATACCCTACAAAACGTACTAATGTAGTCAGTCAATATGGGAGCAGTGTCAGTTGTCCTTTAAAAATTCTGCAAATAGATGGGTCTTCAGTCTGTGTTTGAAGACTGCAAGGAACTCTGCTGTCCAGACAGCAGTGGGAGTTCATTCCACCATCTTGGAGCCAGAACAGAAAATAGTCTCGATGCTTGTCGTCCATGAGACCTGAAGCAAGGTATTTCAAGCCGAGCCGTACTTGAGGTTCGAAGTACTCGAGGTACGGATCAGGCTTTGACCATTGACCTCATGTATGAAGGGGCTGGTCCATCTTTGGCTTTGTAGGCAAGCATCAAGGTTTTAAATGTGATGCGTGCAGCTACAGGGAGCCAATGAAGTCCTGTGTCATGACATTTCTGGAATGTCATAGATTTTATGGCTATCTATTCCAGATATTATTTATGCAGTATGTTCCAGGATTTGGTCATCTTTGGGGAGCCAAGTCATGGAATATTGGGGAATTTTGTTTGTAGTGTCTTAAATTTTAGCTGCCATTAATCAGTTATATTTTCACTGGTTTACCGTACTGTGTGGGGTTGTTATGGCTCCTTGATTTTCCCACGCCATCTATCTGCTTCTCACACGCCACTAACTGGCAGTCACTCGAGTGGAGATCCACAGTCTCCAGTAATCTGCCTGCCAATGAAGGCAACGATAGCAGGAGAAATACCCACTTCAAGGGCTTTAGCTAGAGGAGGACGACTTCTCTACTGGCTGATGAGAGAAAACACCAGAAGCTGATCGTAAAGTTTGTAAAACTAGCATCGATCTGTGGGAGCGGGAGACCTTTGTGGCCACACAAACAGTGAAAGTCACGCGGGCGTCTGAAGCAGAGAGGAGCGTCATGGTCACACTACTGCAGTCCTTGCTGAGAGTGCAGCAGTGGTAAGAACAGCCTCTCCCTCCCCCAGTACCAGCGAGGGTAGCATGAGACGGCGTGAAGCGTATCCTGGCTTATTGCCAGTGGAGACCCTGCAGACTCGCCGCTGAAAGCTCGCCGAGTCCAGTTGGTCGCACAGGCCGTCAACACGGTGGAACGTAGCTACAAAATTAGCCTGCTAGCTGGTTATCATCAGAGTGTTTGGTAGGTAGCATTATTCTTTGCTGACAGAATTAAAAACGTATCTAACTGGGTTTTGAGCTAATGACCGTTAATGCTGGACTAACTGAGACTCTGCTGCTAGTATTTATCCGTGTATTTAATTAATTCTTATACCAGACAGGAGGGGAGTCTGCCAGTGTTGTGTGTAGCTTAGTGTGAGCTCATAGCCCAGGGCACAGCAGAGTACATGATGGAAGCTTTCCAGACGTTGACACTGAAGGGTTAAATTACAAAGCCTGTACAGCTTTCACTGGATGGACCTAATGTCAACTTTAACACACAGTTCACTTTTTCAGTGCTTGTGCACATATGTGTGTGTGTCTGGAGTGCCTACCAACCCCTAAACTGAGAAATAAGACACCCCAGTCAGTTTTTTATGGGCTGCCTATGTCAGAAAACACGGGCTAAAACAACCCGTTCAGATGTGACTCCTCTTTCTATGTCAAGTGGGGTCATTAGCATTATATCCCCCATTTACATTTATGGTGTTTAGCCTGACGCTTTTATCCAAAGCGACTTACAATTATGACTGAGTACAATTTGAGTAATTGAGCGTTAAGGGTCTTGCTCAGGGGCCCAACAGTGGCAAGCTGGCAGTGGTGGGACTTGAACTAGCAACCTTCTGATTACCAGTCCAGTACCTTCACCACTGAGACACCACTGCACCCACCCCCAAGTTGCCCCTCCAACATCTTTTCTACCCACTAAACCTGTCGATTGATTAGTTGTTTAAGCAAACCTCATTCACCAAACCTCATTGAATTCTGACCTCCTGGGTGAGGGTTTGCCACCAACTGATCCAGCATTACCTGGTTCAACTCCTTGGTCGCCAGGTTCAGTAGGCGTGTCTGAGCAGACCAGTCACACAACTCTCCTGGATTCTGGCCTTCCAGGACTGGACTTAGAAACCCCTGCCCCGTGGAACGGTGTTGACTTGTGTAAATACGTCCCCTTTTAAGTTTCAAGACCAATAGAAACCTGAATCCATACTGTATGTGTCCATACTGTGTTTTTAATTGTGGACATTTTGCACAGAGCGTTTTAAAAAAAAAAAAAAGTGCAGATGTCTCAGATTACAATGCAAGTCAGTTCTTAGGTAATTTGGACTGGCTACTGAAGGATTCTCCTGCACAAGGAGAGAGTGGAGCCACAGCTATTGGAGAAACAGGTTAATTCTATAAAACAAGGGCAGAGAATGTCTTTCAGAGGGAATGATGATGAAACTGGCAGACCCGAAGACACATGAGAGTACAGTAGAGGCAGGCAAATTCCCCAACCCTGGAGAAGTGACTCCTGAACTGCTCCAGAAGTTGGGTTGCAGAGACCCACGGTGCCTGCAAATTTGACCTTTCACCTTTTCACTTGTCATTTTCAAAAGAGGTAGCAGCTCGAACCTCAGACCTGTGATTGCTGTTCTGGATGTGAATCTTTCTAATGTCATCACGATTATGGATTGTTTTTTCAAGCCTGATGTGGTTAATGCAAACAATGTCCATATGTATGCCCATAAACATTACAGACAAAACCAAAGTCATTCATGCAGGTAAAGTTGACGTGGAATTCTCTGCTGACAAAACGCTGAAGGAACTCGGATGAATGTGATTACAAACAGAAAATCCTTCAGAGCACTGAAAGCATAAACACAGTAAATTAATTTGTGTAGAAATTGTACAGAAAAAGATCCAAGTACATTTAACGGGGAAAAGCACAAGAAATCAACAAAACTAAAGTGTGTGTTTGGAAAGAGTAGCTGGATTATGTAGTTTAGTTCTGTTTTCGGTGTTTTGTGTTTAATGTTGATCTAAAGCGTTTTAATGCTTCAGAGGTAAGTTTATGTAAGCCTTCAAGGAAGTGATATCCATGTAAATTAAGTTTGTTCCCATTTAAAAATGAGTGTTTGTTTGTGGCAGTTTGTTTAGAAGGATATATAGGTCAAGTTGGAGCCTATTAAAGCAGTGAAAGTATTTTACTAAAGACTAGTTTTGTGAACTACTAAAGTGTGCAAGCTGATGGGTTTAAAATACCTTGGCTGGGTTGTTTGCTCACTCACATGGGTAGCCTATTTTCTCACTCAATACAGGTCATGAAAATTCAGCTTTTTAGACTGTAAAATTCAAGGAATTTCACATTTGACTTGGCGTGGGAACCCCGATTTGCATAAGTACACGGACTGTTAATCCGGTACTTTTGTAGAAGCCCCATTTGGCAGTAGCTACAGCTTTCATGTTTCCTTGGGTCAGCCTAAACAAGCTTGGCACACCTGGATTTTGGCAGGTTAGCCCATTTCTCCTGGCAGATCCTCTCAAGCTCAGTCAGCCTGGGTGAGAAGCATCTGTGAACTGCCATCTTTAGCCCTCTCCACAGATGTCCGCTCAAGGACAGTCAGAGACTCCAGCGCTGTTTGCATCCAGTCTGTCATCACGGGAACTCTGCAGCAAGTTCTCTTCAAGGACCCCTTTTTGTATTTGGCTGCATTCATCCTTCAATCGGTTCTCAACAGTCTCCCTGTCCCTACCGCTGAGAAACGCCCTCACAGCCTGGCGCTACCACTGGGGTGGCATTAGTCGAGTGATTGGCACTACCTGGTTTTCACTTGTCACAGTGCCTGCAGTTCTTCACACAGAGTTCAGTTTTTGTCTCATACCAGAGGATAATATTCCTCATTCTCAGAGCACTTTAACTGCAGTTTGGCCAACTCCAAGCAGGCCAGCCTGTCATTTACTCAGGAGTGGTTTCCGGCCGGCCTCTCTACCGTGAAGGTGCAGCTGCTGGAGTGCTGTTCAGATGGTTGTGCATCACACAGGTTCTACCATCTCTACAGAGGACTTCTGAAGTGTGAGAATTGTTATTGGTCACCGCGCTGACCAAGGCCTACTCAGCCATGAGGTCTGATCTCCAATCTTCTTCTGCTTCACAATGATCAAGGTCACTGTGATCCTGAGAAACGCTCAGAGCTTTAGAACTGGTTTTATAGTCTTGTAGAGGACCTGTGCCTCCCCTCCGTTTGGTCACAGAGGTCTATAGAGTTCCCTGGACGTTGGACTCATTTTAGTCCTGACGTGGAATGTGAATTGTGTACCTTTCTAAACTGCATTCCATGAATTCACTCCAGTCAAATTCTAGAAGCATCTCAAGGTTCTGGATACTTAGTCTCTCATTTTATATAATTTTTGATTAAGGTGTGTGTGTGTGTAAGCACTTGGTTATGAGCAGACATGAGTTTTGTCCATTTCAAAGGAATTCTGCGGTACAATAAAGGGCAAAAAGTGAACACGTTCTGAATCCCCTCTGATTCTCTTCCAAATGTGGTTTTCACATCTAAGATGAACAGATTGCTTGCATACTTATTTTGTTTGTTTATTGTTGAGATGCATCCCGTAGCCAATCACAAGTACCCATACTAATCCTGCTACACCCTTTACTGAAGCACTGACAGCTTTAATGCAACCAACCAAAGGTCACATTTTTAGCCTCGTGTGGTAACCCGACGGTCGTTTTGTTTTTGTCCGAAGACCGCGGCAGCGAACAGGCGGTTCGGGAGTAAGGAGGTGGACCGTTCCCTGTACGGGAAGAGGGATTATGCTTCCAGGAATCCCATGCTCAGCCCCATCTTCGAGGCCGCCACTGCCATCCTGAACGGCACCCCACCACGACTCACCCAAGGTCAGCTCAATGAGGAACCCTTGCCTGCTCTCCAGGAGCTGACGGTGTCCATAATGTACCTGGTGAAGTACCAGCATTAAACTTCTGAAAGTGTAACATTTGATTGGTTGGTTTATAGTAGGAACATTAGCATATGCAGGAACATTTAGAATATTAACATAAGCATTAGCATATGTATTTGTGAGGAACTTGTGTTGGTAGTTTTTGACTGTTTTTGTAAACATGGGGAGGGAAAAGCTTTCACCTGTTTGCTGTCTCCACACCACAGGAGGGTCCTCACCCCCCCTAATGGCTCTGATATGTTGGCTGTGTTCTGTGTTTAATGTCTGTCATCACTTTCCCATCACACGGGAAAACTGGTCATTCTCTGAACTGCTTCCTGCAGAAGTTAAAGATATTTTTTTTAATCATTCTTTAATGACTTGAACACAGTGTTTGTGTTTACATAATGTGCTCTGTGTCCTGAGAACACTACAGTGGTGTTTATGTATGTAGTGGTCTTTATGGACAGTGAACACCACAGTGTGTAGTGTTCTCTGGCCAGAAGAGCTGAAGGAATTTCACTTAATACTAGAGGCTCCAGCTGGGGTCCTTTAACCAGACACCACAGTCACGTGGTTCAAAACACGCAGCTCTGCTCATGAGGTGTTTTGTAAATGACCAAGTGGAATCAGTGGTGTTAAATCAGGTAAATGCTTAACTGGCCAACACTGTGGCCCTTCAGGGAGCATCCCGTCCACTAGAAGAAGGGAGACTCCCGTCCCTCCGCTAGGAGGAGGGAATCTTGTATCTCTGCAGTACAAAAAGCCGCAATGTCACAAAACCCTGGCATTGTGGCTCTCACATAAGAACCGAACCAGTAAAAAGACATTTGACATGCTCACTGTTCCTGAAGTCACAGCTTCCCACAGACAGGTGAGACTTGAAAGAGCATGAAAGCCTCAGCAGTCTGAGTGTGGAAAACCCATTTGAACCACAGAGAAACCACTACAGGGATGTTAGCAAACGCACACGTACTGCTGTCATGGAATTGATCCTGGCGTAATCCACCTGAAAGAGCAGGAGGAATTTGCTCCTGGCAACCCTTAAGTCTTGCTTTGATTCCAGTGTGGAGTGTGAGTACTATCATCTTGAGGGATACGGGAGTCTCTCAATAAGATGCTGTAAAGGTAAACTTGTTTGGCCGTTCCTTTCTGGAGGCAGGACAGAGAGATGACTAGTCAGATAGTTCTTATAAAAATCATGTGTGTTCACAAATTTAATAATTGTTGTTGTTGTTGTTATGTTCATCTCCCTTTCTGAAGAAGTAATACTTTATCATCTACAGCTGCAAATCCAGACTGCAGGCAAACGACGTCTCCCAGCATTCAATACGGAAAGACCCGCCCCTCTGAGGAGACAGCCAATCTGCGGACTGCGGACACCCTGTGGCATAGCCGCTTCTCGCAAGCCAATGAGGTCACCAATGGGATCACCTGCACCCCTGTGTGGGACACTCCAGCCAGCGAATCAGAAGTTGGCGTAGCACCTTCAGGAGTGTCGCACACAGGTAATGTGGGATCAGTTGCTCCCAGAGCCAAGCGCAACCGTGGAAGACCACTCACTCGTCGCCGTAGCTGGAACGTTTCTAAGTCGGAAATGGAGAAGGTCTCTGGGGGAATGATGGGAAAGCGCCAACACGTGGAAGAATCTCCATTGGAGTCCACAACCGGAGGGCAGATGAGTGATCCGGCCAAATCCCAAGGCGTTCCCGCCAAGCCCAAGGTCTGTCTGCAAGAGGACGGCAGTCACGCCTTTACTGTGGGAAACGCAGGAGACTTCACCGGCACATTAGACCAGGATAAAGGCGGGGAACTGGAGCGGAAAACTCCAAACGGAAGCAGGCAGGCTCGGGTTCAGAGGGGTCGGAAAAACCTGCGGGTGAAGTCCACTGAGGAGGAGGAGGAGGAGGATCACCAGAGCATATTGGGGGCAAAAACAGAAGAGAAAAATAAGGAAAGTCTGGATAAGCCTTCAGTGGCTGTGGGACCAAGCAAGATTAGCGAGATCTCAGGTGAGGGATGGCGAGATGGCGGTGAGAATGCTGAGCCTGTTCTGGAGTCATGGCAACAGGTAGACTTCTCCATCGAAGACATCCTGAAGCCAACAGTGAAGGGGCGGGGCTCGGTGCGTCGCAGTCTGAGGAACCGGCTGAGCGTGGACGCGCAGGCCAGCGGACTTGCCTGGGTGGAGCGCACGCCCCCGGAACAGAGTACGGCAAGCCGAAGGAAGACACGGGGCAGACTGAGCGCTGTGCTGGAAGCGCCACCTCTACCACTGGCCCCCAGGGAGGAGGAGCTCAACCAGGCAGACTAACACCCATGGAACTATGGGAGGGGTTCTGGAACTGCAGGCGAGTTCTGTTGGCTTGCCTTTTTACAGTGTTTTTAAAATGAACTTTAAGTCGCTTTTAGCTCCTGATTATTTGCTAACTTTGAACAAAAAAAAAAAACAGTTTGCTCTGTCAGTAAATATTTGGCATGTTAGTTGAAAATTACACTGTTCAGTGCAGTAACGTGATTTACTGCTGGAATTTTCTGTTTATTAAATCTTCTATGTAAACCTGATTTTTGAAGTTACAGCCTTTTTACATCTATATTATTGTTCACAGGTGACCTTGATGACTGGTTGGGTTGTAAACCTTTTTCCCTCCATTTTATTTTATTTTCCTTTAACAATATGAGAGAAGGTGTGTGTGTGTGTGTGTGTGTGTGTGTGTGTGTGTGTGTGTGTGTGTGTGTATTCACAATTATGATAAAGCACACAAGGTTTCCAGAGGTACAGGACATTTGACAGACATCCTTCATCACCTGTGCAAGCAAAGCGCTTCTGAAGTTCTAGGAGGCAGCTTGCTTAAATTGGAAAAAGTTAATGTTTTAAAACATAAATTCCAAGAATGTCAATCAGTTCTTTTTTCCCCGGGGTGGTGGTGTGACAGGTAGAGCAGGTATACGAGCTTATCCTCAGTGTTGGGAGACGTTCAACCGCCCACCCTTTTTTGATTCAGTCCTCGCTGCATAATGCTGTCGCTTTAGCGAATAAGAGATGACAACACACAGCCGGGTCTGGTATCCTGGTTTGTAAAGATCATTATTTGTACAGACTGCCGCTAAAGGAAATAGAGAGAACTTTAATGAAATGGACCAACCATGGGCCGAACTGCATCATTTCAGTAATCTCGCTCCACCCGAACACTCGCTCAGCCTCGAGTGATATTACTGTTTCTGGAATATCGGACAGAGTGGGATCTTAAATTATCCTGAGAACCAAATAGCAGTTTTTTGGTTTTTTTTAATGAATCCAGCCTGATTACAGGTCCAGAGGTAGCACCGTGAGGTGAGGTGGAGGTGACCCAAACTGCATTCTACCAGATCTGTAGCTTTAGTTATGAAGGCTCGGCTGTGACTGCCTTGATGTATAGTTGTGGGTGAAGAACCACACATAAACGATCCTTCGTATACGGAAAGTTATTGAGCCAATTTCTTCTGCAGTGTACTTGGGAACCCATCTGGACAGAGCATTCCCATTCTGCTGTTCCCGTCTGGATGCGGAGCGTTCCCATTCTGTTCCCGTCTGGACGTGGAGCGCTCCCATCTGGATGCGGAGCGTTCCCAGTCTGCTGTTCCCATTTGGACGCGGAGCGTTCCCATTCTGCTGTTCCCGTCTTGATGCAGAGCGTTCCCATTCTGCAGGAACGACCTCCTCCACGGAGATGGGATGGGGGATAATCTCGCGCTCCAAACCAGTATATTTCTGCTGCAGACTAACCACGTCTGCTTCAAGCTCGTGTCCTGCGTTTTGCAGAGACGTCACTTCGTCCAAGCACGCAGACTGACCCCGCTCCGTCTGCAGTCCGGTTTACATGTGAATGACAGCAGCGAGGCCGCTCGCGAGGAGGAGAGGGTCTCGCGGCCTTCACGTGCATCACGTCTCCGTTATTATATGCTGTGCCTTGTTTGTCCTCGTGTAGGTCATTTACGTGCCGGTATCCAAAGAGTCCAATGAAAACTAAAAGTAATAATAATAAAACGATACACTCTTAAGTTATTTTTTTTTTTTTGTTTTTTTTTTAAATCTTTTCTTGGGTACAGAAGGCGAAGCGTCGCTCTCTGTCGAATTTCAGCAGGGCTCGCCATCGGCAGCTCACGAGCGCCCTACCTTTCCGTAGCGCTTCCGCAAATGATGACGATTACTATTGGATTTCACTGGGAAAATTTGTGCATTTTAAGTAACGAATCCGCAATCTATGGCGATGATTATTATTGAGTTTCGTAGAGGACGTTCCATGTAGAAAATGGATAGCTACTGTGAACGGATTACGTTTCCCAGGATTAAAAAGGGAACTTTTTTCTTTGTTTTAGGAAGGTCCCTCGCGCCCTTCCCCGAGCCCGGTAAAGGTATTGAGTCCCCGGTGGTTCCCGCACCTCCGCACCCTAAACGCTCCGTGAGCGAGCAGGACCGCACGTGAACCGGCCCGGGCACCTCGTAACGCCATTAAGCCGCCACGCGCCACATCAAGCGAATGGCGTGTGACACAGTCTGGGCATGCTCTGCTGGCGTTTGGTCCGCTTACTATCATCAAGTTTTAGTTTTATTATTATTGTATTTATTTATTTACAAAATCAGCTGAGTTGTATTTGCATTCCGTGAACGTACCTGATTGTGCACGAGCAGGACATCTACGTCTGAAGCTTATGTTCATTAGTGAAGTGATTATCATGCTTTTAACTATTTAGGTGAACAGTTACAAACCCCGGCTACTTTCTGAGTTTTAGTAAATGACACGAGCTGCATTACCGTTTAATGGAAACCTTCCTTTGACCTTATGTGTCCGATGTTCGCGTTTATACACACAGTCATTTATCTGATTGAACACTAACGAGCTCAACTTCTGTTGCTTGTTGAGTAGAGCCATCTAGTGGACGAAGAAGGAAGTTACCGCACCCTATAATGGTTCATTATTAGTTCAGAATAAAAGTATTCAGTTCACAGTCCTCAGTGTCCGGGTTCTATAGGTTTTCTACTCTCCCTTTATCTGCGAGTCAGGTGTGACCACATGAATCGTTTAATCAACCGCAGAGCGTTACAATAGCCAGCACCGTGCCTTGAGGATTTGAGGTTCGGGTATCTATTATAGGCAAAAGGTTGGGATAGTCGTTGGAGAATGTCGCCACCTAGTGGAAGGCGTGAGTGTGCAAATACTCCAGGTTCATTAGATAAGATAAGATTTTATCGATCCCGAAGTAAATTGCACAGTAGCGTACATATTGCACAAGTTAGTCTAAAAGGGACATCCGACAAAATTGCACTTACCATTGTTTAAGATAGACCTTAAGCATTTTGTACTTCTAGGTATCAGCATTCATCCCTGTATTCTACAGTATTCTAGTTCATTGGTATGTTTAATTCTAACCTACTATACTGTACTTGGATATGTTCTATGAGTAAATGACAAAGCACTTTGTAAGTTGCTCTGGATAAGAGCGTCTGCTAAATGCCGTAAATGTAAAATTTCTAGAGTGCATAAAATTACTAGAGCAAATAGAAATAAATTATATTAAATTTTACATTTATTTATTATATATATATATATATATATATATATATATATAAGGCATGCACATGGTGTTTCATATTATCAGAATGAGTTTCCAGGTTAAAAAGTTTGTTTTCTTCAGCAACACTGTGCTTTAATTATCAAAATGAATGGTCTTCTATTTTTCTACGCTATTCTCCCTAAAAGGCCTCATGTAGATGCCCTGTGAGGCGACGTCTCCAGACTAGCCTGATTGTGTCCTGCTGTTGGCGTTCAAATGGCTGCACTAACTGTTTTCTCCGCTGAGCGGGTGGGAGGCAGTGTGTGCTGACGGGTTGGGGGTTTCACTCTGAGGTCTGGGAGCCCTGGGAAGGCAGCTTACTGTCAGAACAATGGGCTCCTTTGACCAAAGAGAGGCCCTTAAGACATGTGGCCTCCTGTCACCGTGGCAACCCCCCTTAACTCCCCCCCCAACGGCATTGACAGCTGGTGAGGGAGAGTAACAAAAATGGACTCCATCTCTTTCTCTCACTCTCTTACTTTGTTCTGTGTCGTAACTTCTTGTCGATGATTCCCGTGTTAAGAGGCCTTAGTGTCAGCGGGTACACTTGGGCTGCTGTCCTGGAAGGACACTTTACTTGCCTGTTTAGTGCTTTTCTAAGATGTAATATACCCAATTATCACGCCTTCATCAAGGAGTAGTACTGCAGGACAAAACCCTAAACTACAGTCCTGTAGCAGCACCACTATAGAATTTGTTGTGGCTCCAGACTGCAACCCCAATCCACGTGCTCAAGGTCTTCAGGAAAGTCAGAACATTGGAGCTGGGAATGTTGGAACTGTATGTGGCAGTTTGTAGATGTCCAGGACCGGATCTGGGAACCACAGCACTAAGTTCTGTAGCATGCTAGTTGTCCAGCACCCGTGTCGCTCTACTCTGTTCTGTCGTTAAGTAAGGTCTTGTGTTTTAAAGGTGAGGTTTTGTTCTGAAAGTTCCATTTTCTTGTCTTTGAGTGAGCTGGCGCTGGCTCTAAGTTATGGAGAGTCCATGATTACCCGTTATCCCATTGATTTAACAGCAATGGGACAACGACACGGTACTCCAAAAACCTACATACACAGTACTCCAAAAACCTACATACAAGGTACGCCAAAAAACTACATACACGGTACACCAAAAAACTACATACACGGTACTCCAAAAAACTACATACACGGTATTCAAAAAGCTACATACACAGCACTCCTGTCACGGTACAGCCCCTCCCCCCTCAAACGTCTCCGTGTGTGTGTGTCTGTAGTGCCACGCCCTCTCGTGTCGTTCACTTGATCCTTGTGTGTAATTGTCATGCGTGTATATAAGTCTCGTGTCTTATCGTTGAGGTGGTCGGTGTTTGACCCAATTAGTCTGTGTGTTAAGACGTGTATGTTACATGTGCAATAAAACGTATGTTTATGTTCAACGTGCCTCGTCTCCGCATCCTGCTAAACCCTCCAACGTTATAACTCCACTAATTCCTTTAACTCCAGCTCTGTTTAGTATCAGTGGCAGTTAGTATTTGTTCCTTCCCAAACACCTGAGTCACCTCACTGGGTAATTCCCAAAGCACACTGGCATTTGAATCCAGTGCAGTGCAGAAAAAAAACTCCAGTCTTGGGATTACCAGTACGGGGAACCACCACTGTCATCTATTTTCCTGCTGGGATTAAGAAACACAAGACCTGGTCCCCTGCTGGGAATTCAGATGTATCCGAGATCTCCGTCCAGATGAGTGCAGTCCTTGCAACAGCTAAGATACAATACAGGACCCTCAAACTCTCAGACCTTTGGTAGAGGCCCCGAGCTTGAAGGAAAAAAAGTCCTCACAGTGGACTACACCTGCCTTGTCTGCCTAAATATTCACATTTACAAAATAAAAGACTTCTTTATTCACCTAAATATATTTTGGGTTTGGTGTGAATGAAATATAAAAGAAAGTGACCTGACATCAGATTGAAACTCTGCTTTGCTTTCCAGAGAAAATATTAGTGCCGTTTCCTTCAGCACAGTCATGTTTGTTCTTCTTCTGAACAGAATTTTCAGGGGTGTATAAAATTGTAAAGCTTAGTTACAGTGTTCATAGAGCTTATGTTCCAATTTGCCAGGGTGACCAATTTGACATTTACAATCAAACAAGGCATTTGTTAAATGTTTCAGTTTATCTTACAGGTCGAAACTAAGGTGTTTGGGCTGTGGGATTGAGTGTTGAACTTGTGAGCACCGCAAATGTTTATTGCCAAGGTTTGACTTTTTTTGCCTTTGGCTACAGTTTCGACCAATAATCGCTTATGAGAAGGTTTGTGTTCATTGAGGAATTAGAATCCGATACACACATTCTCTCAGGGAAAGGGCAGCAAAGCTGTGGTGGATATACAACATCCTCCCAATCCAATTACCAGAACCAGAAAGAATCGAGCCTTGTAATGTTTTTGTGTGAGCACTCATCCCACCACTGTGCTGAATCCATATTTACTCAGTCTGTTCCAAATGGCAGAGGCTCAGCATTGAAAGGAGGTCCGTCAGGAACACGTGGGACTTCTGTTCTACCGCGGCTGTGACTACACAGCTGGAGAATGCGGATAGCTGGACGTGCAGACACACCTCAGCTACCCAGACAGACAGCAGCGAGAGGGAGAGCAACTATTTGGATTTGCCATTTGCAGAGGTCAAAGGGTCGTGTGCCTGAGGGAGCGATCGTCTATGCGGGGGACGGATTTAAAGATAACCTTTCAAAACTCAGCCGAAGCCGGTCGGCTGGCCAGTCATGGTTATCTCCATGTTAGGTTTCCTAGCTGAGAGACACGTTGGGCTAACCAGTGACAGCTTTAATTAGGCCTGCTAGTCAAGTTTCATTTTGTATGCAGGGGAAGATCGTTTTAAATCACAGCTCTTCTTTATCCCACAGAATCTGTTACAAAAAATGGTTGAGTAACCAAAGGAGAAAATGGTTCAATGATTCAAATCATTTGTTGATTTAATCCAATTAAAGACAGATCTCTGTGAAGCTTAAATTCAGTTTCAGAGTAATTAGTCTTCATCAGAGAGACAGGGGCTCTTCACAGAAACCTCACTCTGATTAACAGGCGCAGTAATGAGATAATGTGAGTCAGCTCGATACACACGCACACACACACCTCGAGAGAGTGAAGGAGACTGACAAGTGTTATTAGGTTGGATGTTCCCTTGTGCTGCTGTTGTATGGAAGCGTGCAGCACTTTGTCTTATTAATTTTAATTTTATTATTCTTGTTTACATAAGGTGAAAGGTAAACCTGTCTATCTATCTTCTCTTGGAGTTTTTTTTTTGTAAGTTTTATTTTAGGTGCACTTTTTAGACATAAACATTTTTTGAGTGTATTTGAAGAAACATCGTCCAGTGTTGAGCCAGTTACTGTACAGCACACCAAGTTTCATCCTTATACAAAGACACTTTTAATGGGCCCCTCACAAGAAAAGAAACCGGTCCGAGATCAGCTGTAACATATTACTGAATATGTACTGAACTATGGAACATAACAGGACTGTGATTAGGAGAAGGGTCAGCAGTTCTGTGAAAAGCGTGACTGTGCAGAGGTCTGTAGAGAATACAAAACCAGACACCACTGCACCACAGGAAACTTCTGAAAGACGTTCCACACATTAGGTGTGAAGGACAAATCCTGGAACCAGCGATGCTACAACATGTCTAATTCTGCCTTCCTTCAGCTTGGGGTCATTTAACAGTACATCTGTTCATCTGTTCAAGTAACATCCATTTCATATATTCAATTTGTCATACATATCTTAAACACAAAGTTAAATTCTCTCAGCCATCGACTAAATAATGTACTATAATAATGTTCAGAGTAACTTGTGGGATGTTTTATTTCCACTATCCTGCACCATACGTCATGTTTACACCTGAGGAAACGGAACTCAATTCTCAGTACACGCCTGTGTGACAGTGCAGCTGAACTGAAGTGAACTGAACTGAATTCTGTCCCACTGAAATGAGGTGCATTGTGTGTCCTAAAGTGAATGTGTTTTGGTTTTCAGAAATAGAAGACAGTGGGCTGAAGGAGGTTCTTGGCTGACCGGAGAAAACAAATTCTTTACATTTTAGGCTATTGGAGCCCAGATTGTTTTTGAAAAATTCACATTTAGGTCCCAAAATATGACTGATGTCCTGGAAAAAGAGAACGTGTGGTCACCTCTGGACACCAGCATCCAGCTTCTGTTTGAGTGAATGAATCATATACAATATCTGTGAAATAAGGGATTTTGTAAATCATTATAGATTACTGTGTCTCTTTCATAGTAATTAGAGCATCGGGTAGATGTAAGAACTCTTATCTGGTTATTTGTTGTATTTGGGGATATTTTCACGTAGCCTGCACACTACTGGAACACTATCACACAAATCGAGTACGATCGTGTTGATGGTCACATTATGATCACCTTTTTTTCCCAGTTGTGATCTGAAATAAACCTGTTCATGTGTAAGTGAAAGCAGGGTTGAATGTTTCAGGCAGGCAGTGTATGGTGGAAAAAGGCTCACGGCATGTGACCTTACCGGACCAGCACGGCCATCCATCTCCATGGAGAGACGGCAGGAGTCACAACCAGAGCAGCGTTCCCGGAGGCACCACTGCAGGACAGTCCGCTGCACTGGGGAGCGTGGACAGGGGAGGGGAATCCTTCACGCTGCCTCAGAGGAGGGGAGTTAGAAAGAGAGAGACAGGCAAGACAGACAGAGAGAGTGAGACGGAGAAAGATAGAGAGATGGAGACAGATAGACAATATCTGCTAGACTCAAAAGAAGAAAACCCCACCAACAGGAATGTGAGAGGGTCTTGTGGTGGTGTGTGTGTGTGTGTGTCTGTGTGTGTTGGGGGTGGGGGGGGGGAGATTAGGGAGCTTCATTGTTGTCTGCAATGTATCCTGCTCTGGAAGTGCAGGTCTGACAGGCCAGTCACATGACCGTAACAAGGCAGAAGTGTTTATTTTGCTACGTGTGTATGCTGGGCTGGTTGGTTTCCACTCAGCGCCCGCTCAGCATGTGTGTGGGGAGAGCTGCAGTGAGGGAGAAGATGATTGCAGGCTACACGAGGAACAACATGGCCTGTTTCCTCGCTGCAGTGCGCTCCTTCTGTAATGTGAGCTAGTTCTCCCCTGAGAGCAGCCCATGATGGCCAAGAGAAAGGGAGATCCTCTGGCCTGTGACATGCACACACAGACGGTTTCCAGTCAGAGGGCTGTCTCTGTATGAGGGAGCTCGGCAGGTTTCGTGCTTGGCCATTGGCTGAAGCACTGGCAGGGTTTGCGTGACCAGCGTTGGAATTATATGGTTTGTGATGAGTGATCACAGATGAATGACTTTGGTAGAATTGATGGTTTTGTTCCATGAGCTCTGCCTTGCTGAAGTTAATACGGTGCGTTTCTGTGAAGTTATGATTGCTGTAATACCTTGAGACTTCATGTCACACAAATTTCCAAGTACCCTTCTGGTTCCAGTTGGTCAGTTGGAGCAGTTGTTGGGACACTTGGTTGGTCAAACGGAATTTCTCTCAGTTTCTCCTTTGTCAAAGAGCCTGAGATTATAGATGGAGTCAGGAGTGTTCTTGGAGGAACTGAGGGTTTGAAGACGAGACATGTAGACATGTAAACATGTAGATATAAGACCATCGCGTGTTAGAGCTTGGTGAAAGAAATCTTGTGTTCAACGTACTCAATGGAAAAAAAAAATGTTAGTGGGTTGGGTGAGTCAGACGTGTTTTGGGTTGATTTGAGGTTAGAAGATGAAGCTATGGTGTTTCTGTGGGGCCAAACTTCAACACCCAATGACTAAGGCCAGTTTTGGATTTGAGAAACACAGGTGGAAGTCCAGACTCAGGGGGCAGGCCTGGAAATTTCCATTGGAAAGCTTAGCCTGTTCCAGGGTTGGGAGGTGTGTGTGAAAGTGTGTGTTTGTGTGTCTGTGACTGTATGTGTATGTGTTTGTGTGTCTCTGTGTGTGTATTTGTGAGTGTGTGTGGGACAGAGCTGTGGTGAAGGGTTGGGTTTGGGTATTTGGCTGACTTCCAATCACTGCAGGATGTATTCTAGTTCACACGAGTAGAAGCAGTAATAGCTGGTTTCAGGGCTCTCTGGTGGACGCAGCAGTGATCATGTAAAGATTCCCTAGAACAAGACTCTCCGAGTGAGAGTCACAGTACCTTCCTCTGACAGGAATCCAAGGTCAGTTCACAATGTACACTAAAAAAATAGATAGTGGTCAAGCACACAGTGACTGATTACTGATTGACCACACTAGAACTGTAACCCTCAGATAGATGACTCATCACCAGTAACACTAATCACCTGTTAACCCTCAGAACGATGCCTCATCACCAGTAACACTAATCACCTGTTAACCCTCAGAGCGATGCCTCATCACCAGTAACACTAATCACCTGTTAACCCTCAGATAGATGACTCATCACCAGTAACACTAATCACCTGTTAACCCTCAGAGAGATGACTCATCACCAGTAACACTAATCACCTGTTAACCCTCAGATAGATGACTCATCACCAGTAACCACTAATCACCAGTTAACCCTCAGAGAGCTGACTCATCACCAATGGAGCTCTTTGGCCTTGATCTTTCTTGCACACAATAGCAAAGAGCTGAAGTCATGAACACCATGAAACAAATTCCCAGAACTCACCTAGCTCGCTATTAAAAATGCCTACCTCACATTCACTGGACATATTATGAAGTATGTCTCTCTTACAGGTGTACAGTTACACACTGCAATTCATCTGTTAGCATGTTGTGTTTGTTAGCCACCCTCCCCCGCGTTCAGCACAGGTAGGTGTTTAACAACAGGATCACTTTTGACTAGATATTATTGCCTGTGGGAGGGACATTGTCAACACAACTGGTGGCACTAACATGGTCGTGGTTGTTGTGCTGGTGTGAGTCTATCAGGCGCAGGAGTGTTGCAGAAATGTTTCATGCATGTTGGTGTCAATGATAGTTTATGAGAAGTCTGCTATCCAAAAATATACAGTCAGCACTAGTCATGCATTCAGAAACACACTACTCATGGAGAGCTAACACAACTGTGAATGTTTCTAATATTCGTATAGATATATACAAATACACACATTCACTGGGTGTCTTATTAGAAGCATTCATTAATTAGAATGACTCACTAGGTGTATAGTTAGAGTAATTCGTTAAGATTCATTCACTAAGCCAACATCCATTAAATCACAAGAAATTCTAAACTTGAAGGCCCAGAATAAAGGTCTGCTAACACATCACTATAGACCAGAGCACAGGTGTGTTATAGGTGGGACTATTATATGACTAAATACTGTAATAAATCTATGACCATTAATGCTTTTTATCTTTGTAAATCTGCACAAATGGGAGTATTGAGAAGCATTCTGTTGTTTATGTTTATTCATTTTTGTTTTGAAAATGACATTTTGTCCACAACCACGTTTAATGGATGCCAGTAGTCTCCACTGTGTGTTTGCGTTTTCATTCACTAAGATGATGATGATTTTGTATTCGTATTGCTCATGTAAATGGAATGCTGAACTGTACTTAAACATCGGAGTATTTCAATGTTTTAATGATGTCATTCCTGGTTTCGGGTTTGTGATTTTTTTTAATTACACTTCTGAAATAAGGACACTGTATTTATGTACACCCATGGGTGGCTGTATTGTTATGTAATTACAGTACTGTGGGAGCATATAATGGTTGGTCCCATGGCACTGTAATCTAATCACTTTACACTGATGGTAACAGGTCTCTCAGTGGCGCTAATTAGTTTATCTTCCAGTTTCAGATCATTCAACTGAATAATCAAGGATTATTATCTATTGCAATGTCCACTTAATTCCTATCAAAATATTGACTAGAGTGTGCATGTGTGTGTGTGTGTGTGTGTGTGTGTGTGTGTGTGTGTGTGTGTGTGTGTGTGTGTGTGAGCGTGTGCTGCCTTCTTACTTTGTATTATTATGTGTAATTCCTATCAGTCATATGATTTAAGTATGATACAAATATTCTCATTTTAGGTAGATGATGTGCGTTCTTTGTAGTTATCCTCTGCTGGCTACATGCACTTAACATGTCCCTGTGTGTACCTGTGTGAACCTGTTTGCAGTGAGCAGGTGACCTCGTGAGCGCTGATGGATTTGGGCTTCGTTTGTAATATGTGATATAAAACTATGCTAGCTCGTGCCAAATCATATTACAGACCGACGAAACGAGTAGAGGTGAAAATTTTTCACTTATTTATTAATCGCAATGTTTAAATCGCAATGAACTCAGGCGCTGAGTTCTGGGGGGGAAAAAAAACACAAATCATATTCTAATAGAAGTGACAGTCGTTATTAAACTAACTGCTATCTAATATTTTATTGTTTTATCCCCATTTTTAAAAACAGATAAATTAATAGCTTAGCTCAAGTGTTTGCTAAAGTGACCCACTCCAAGACACCCACACATCCTCCGGAAAATATTGCTCATTAGCATTGAAAACAGTTATTGTTTGACATCAGTATAAGCACATGCTGGTGAAAATAGATCAAGAAACAAAGAAGTATAAATGATTACATCTTACCTCCGCTAAGTAGTAATTATAAAAGTAATAATACATTTATACTGTTCTGGACCGTTTCTCTTCGGGTTTTACACTCATACGCTATAGTAAGTAAGAAGATGGAATAATTAGTTAAGCAATTAGCCTGTACGGTATGATGCACCACGTTTGATGCGCCGCAGTTAATTACTGATACGTTTGGCGGCGGAGAAGCGGTGTGTTTCACCCGTCGTTCACACTGCCGAAAACCTGCCTAGTCCATCCTCTAAAACGAAAACGACAGTCTCAAAGAGTGAAGGAGCGATGCCCGATGAAATAACCTGCTTCTCTATCAATACTTGCTTCGGCAGCTCCGCTATGAGATATAAATATTTTTTTATTTCTTTGCTTCGCGAGGAATCCGAGGTATCCTATTGGCTCTCGAGAGCGAGGAAGAAACCTGAACGTGCCACCGTGCAATGCAGAAGCTAGTGGACGTCTGTGCCTTTGATCTTTAAATACCCTCTACCACTAAAACCACACTCCCGTTGCTTTGATTTCTCTTCCCCCCCCCCCCCCCCAGCTGTGACAGACAAATCCAGACGCACCCTAAGGCAGCGTGGTTAGACATGCACCGCAGCGCACCTATTTTTCCGCTTCATCGTCTGTCCTTTTCTTCCATTTCACACGCAGGAGCGGCGGACATTCGCCCTTCAAATCCGCAACCGTGTCTAACCCTCCTCAGTGGCCCCTATCGCTGCAGTCCCTTTGCTGCCGTCGTCTCACATTCGAGTTGGCAGTTTGCAGACGGTCCCTTGGTCCGCCCGTACCCCCCCCCCCCTCCCCCTGCTCACACAGCTCCCGTTTCACTCAAAGATGGCGTCGGCTTTGGAGCCGCTGGTCTCTGGCTGCGTTTTTGGGCTTGTTGTTGTCTGTGCTCCCAGTGCTTTTCGGATCATTCTCCGCGGCAACTCGACCCGAAATTCCGGTGAGTAGTCCCGCTATCCGAGGCGGCGGGCTTTAAAATGCCTACTGGTCCCCATCTGCCCGAAACCCGAACTGGACCAAGCGCCGAGGCGGAGGGAGCGGGGTACGGGGAGATGAAGATCGGGAGGGGAGGGGGGGTACGCCGGGGGTGGAGGGGGCGAGCGTACCGAGGCCTAGTCCGCACTAGCGGCCTTGTCTCCGTCGAGGGTGGGCGATAACGGGCAAGGAAGTGTGGAAAGGAGGTGGGGCGAGGGTGGGGGGAGGAATACACGCTTGCGGGGAAGGATTACTACGCGCAGCCGAGGCTTATTTAGGCCGCGTAAAATGTGAGCGTGGTGGCGGGTCACCGTGCCTGCTCGGGCGGGGAGCCGGACAGCAGTCCCCCCCGCATTGTGTCTGCGTAGGCCGCGGGCTCTCAGTGGGACGTCGCTTAGCCTAGCCGGCAGCATCACATTAGCAACACAGCACAAACCCCTTGTGTTGGCTGCGTGTTATTGTTTGAAAATTGTCGGGCGTAGTGTGGAATAGCGTCGCGGTGAGTTTTTTTTTTTTTGTTGGGGCTTTTTTGTTGTTGCTGTCAGTGCTGTATTATTAGCGCGTTGTTTCCTGTTGTGGAGCTTTTGGACGCCGACTAACCCTCATCCTTTCGCGGGAAGGTTTGTGCATTTAGCCTGGGTGCACATCGAGCCTGATGTAAACAGTTCGGTGAAGCTATGTAGCCAGCAAGCGCGGTGGAAAGTTAAAGACTACTTAGCTAGCTAATATTAGACTTCACAATTCCCCCGTTTACATAAAAAATATATTTACGATAGTAAACTAACGATAGTGCCAGCACACAGCTATGTTGGCTGAGAGAATTTCCAGTGCTTTTATTTCCATTGCTAGCACCAGCTAACTTGGCTGGCTAGCTAGCTAGCTAATGTTGTTTATCGGGCCCCCTTCATGATTTGTCTGTTGCTTGCAGAAATGTTTGAAGCTATGCACTGTTTTTGTGATGTACGTTTTCAAAATGGTTAAATATTGTAAATGCCTGATTCTGATGTTGGCTCAAATAGCCCGTTTTGAGGGCATAAGCTAAGCTAGGTTAGCTAGGATTGCTATGCGACCACTGACGGCTAGTGAGAGACGCTGAAGTTTAATAGTTTGGAAGTTGTTTAGGAAGTTTTTCTGCTACTCTGACATGAAACTGGGCGATGTTTGAGACTCCGTGGGGCGTTAAGAGTGTTTTCTTTAATTCATTGTTCGGACAACGGCCACTTGTTAGCTGTTCCTCGTTTTGGTAACGTTTGTTTTTGTTTTGATTTGAGGTCCCACAGAATGTTATCACACTCTGTAGCACGTGTCCAAAGTTTATGGGACTATTTGTAATCAAACATGGCCATGATGTGTGTTAAGTCCTACATAACATAACTTGGTAGATAGGTTTTGTGACACATCCGTAACTTGCACAAGTTCTTTGTTCCGGACAGGTCTGGATATTGCCACTTGTGTCTTATTCTGTGTCAGCCTCATCCAAAGCATGGTGTATTCCTGTACATCCCTGTCTGTGTAAAAGACACTACCAGCTAGTGAAAACAATCGCAATTGTTCCCTACATTTCTACCCTACATTTTAACACTGAGAGTGGTTCACAAGTGAATGGTTGGTGACTTAAGCCTAGTGTGATTTGTCCCATATTAGTGCCTGGAATATAATATTCCCATTATCATACATCCTGCACTATTTTTATTTTTATTTTTTGCTGTTAGGCATTTATCAAACTCAGGAGTGAAAGTGCTGGTCTGGGATTGAGGTATTGTCTTTCAGGTCTTTATAAATATTATAATATGAAGAAAGAGTATCTGGCATGGACTTTTAAGGAGTTTGATTAGTTTGAGTGTAAGCCTTGATGCTTTTTTGAAGTGTGTTGTTTTGCATCATGAAGTCGTGCTTGTGTCCCTGATGCCTGCGTTTCTGCTGGTGATGTAAAGAGCAGGACCTGATGGTCAAATGCAGCTAAACGGTGATGCTTGTTCTTACTGCTTGTTCAGGAGATGTCTGTTTATCTACTGACATGGGAGTCTTCATTGGAAGGGGACGAGTTTGTGATGGTTCTGTGTATCGTGTCAAAGTAGGAAAGGCTTTTCACCAGAATCTCTTCATGCGGATTTGGGGTTTTGATATGATAGGAGGATGATGGTTTGTGCTGTCTCACCTCTGCACAGGTCTGAATGCACTCCGTCCCGGTGTGAAAGCACCATGTCCAGAATACATTGCAGGAACTGATGGTAGGTATGCCACAGTGCCGCTGTCGGTAATGCCTCTGTGTGTGTGTGTGTGTGTGTGCGTGCGTGCAGGGTTCAGGAGCGACTGAACAGCGTTTGGCATGACGTCGATCAACCTTCGCCACTCCCGGGAGTAAAACCTGTTCTGGACCACTTTGTGAAGCACCACAGACAGGACAAAGACTGGGAAAAGAAGGGTAAAGAAAGGGAAGAAAACAAGGTGAACCGCCGGATGAAGTCACTGTTCCACTCTGAGTAGGGTTTTGTTTTGTTTTTTGTTTTTCCTTTTTTATTTCCATATGAACTGAGAAGGGGGGGGGGGGAAACAAAACCCCACTACACTGAAACTTGTCTAGAGACATTTGACCCTGCTGGATAACACTACATACCAGTCTCAGATTCACTGAACGATTCCTCCCTGTCGGAGGCTCAGTCCCCTTGCAATCTGAGGCTACTGTCGGTCCACCACGCTCCTGGTGTGGGTGGTGTTTCTAGGACTGTCCCAGGACCCCCACTCTGACTGGGCATCCCCTTGCAGCCCTGGTGCTGCCCAGAGTGAGGGCAGGGGGTTGCTGGGGGTAGCAGGAGGCCTTTCTCGTGTGGGGGGGTGTTGGTTTATGCTATGGTGATCAGCCTCCTCCCTGACTGCTTCTGCTTTGAGAGACTTGCCACTAGGCCCAGGGACAAGGGATAGCCGCCTAGGGCAGCGAGGAGGAGGAGGGTGAGGAAGAGGCAGGCAAGCTCCAGGGCCAAGGCCACTGGGTGCTTCCTGAGTGCTTGTGAGGGTGAGTGAAAGAGTGTGTGTGTGTGTGTGTGTCGGGCCGTGGGCCCGGTCTCTAACCGCAGCCATGGTGAAACTGGCCAACCCGCTGTACACCACCTGGATCCTGGAGGCCATCAAGAAGGTAAAGAGACAGAAACAGCGTCCGTCCGAGGAGCGGATCTGCAACGCTGTGTCCATGTCGCACGGTCTCGACCGAAAGACCGTGCTTGAGCACCTGGAGCTCAGCGTCAAAGACGGCTCTATCCTCAAGGTGTCCAACAAGGGGCTCAACTCCTACAAGGACCCTGAAAACCCTGGACGCCTGGCCCTCCCCAAACCCAGGGGCGGGGGCGGGGGCGGGGGTGGAGCTGGGGGCGGGCCCGTGGCTGGGCCTGTGGGCGGGGGCAATGGAAGCACCGCCCCCAGTTCTTCCAAGAAGCCGGGCCTGGACTGGAACAAGCTGATAAAGCGTGCCCTGGAAGGGCTCCATGAGGCTGGCGGATCGACGCTCAAGAGCATCGAGCGCTTTCTGAAGTGTCAGGCGGACGTCGCGGCTTCCCTGTCGGGCAGTAGTGCCATGGGCCCGGGGCTCTTCCACCAGCAGCTGAGGTTGGCACTGAAGCGAGCTGTCGCCCACGGACGCATCGCCAAACAAGGCCCGCTCTTCCGATTGGTCAGCCGCAGCTCCCACGGTGACGGCACCGGCTGCATCTCGCTGGACTCGCTGCCTCCTGTTCGGCTGCTTCCCCACGAGAAGGATCGGGTAAGAGACAGACACACACACACACACAGTGAGTTTCTCACTGTAGTTGCAACTCAAGTTTTTTTTCTACACCAACCAAACAAATGCCTGTGAACACTGACAGACTCATTGGGTTCATGTGAACAGCTTGTGTGTGATTGTGGGAATACCTTAGAAGGCATCAACACACACACACGCGCACACACACTAGTTCGTTTAGTCAGTCACTCAGTTCTTTTCTAAATGTACATCTTTACAGCGTTGGGTGTTCCTGTACTTCTGAGCGATGTGTCCCTTTGGCCTGTCCCGTGTTCTTGACTTTTAATTCAGGATCAAGTTCTGTGCTGGTGTCAAAGAGTTGCATGTTAACAATTTAAAACTCCCACTGCTATGTTTCACAGCACTAGGTGTGAAGATGTTTTGAATTGACATCAAAGGTGCTTGTTCTGGTCTAGTAACACTAACACACATAGTCACAAGAAACTGCTCTCTGTCTTTAGTGGAAAAAATTGATGTAGTGTGGACCACGTGAGCGCAGATGAGATGGACGTGAAGTGGCGTCTCAACCGCCCGTCAAACCCTGTTCAGGACAGATGCGTTTCAGTTTCTCTTTCTCATGCACACACAAACACTGCTTTCACTTCTGCTTGTATTGCCAATAATGCGCACGCACACACACACAATTACATCTGTGTGTATCACAGTATGCTTTGTGTAGATTTTGGAGTATATTGACATCTGACTGGTTCTCTTTTTAATACCTTTTGTCGGACAGAAATTTTAACTTAAGTAAATGCCCATTACATGTGATGTGATGTAGTGGTTGACACGGCTTATGACCAGATATTTATGTCGGTTGGTTTTGTTCAGACTGTGGGTGGAAGTGTTGTAGAAAAAGGTAGCTGTGTTAACACATCGTGTGTCGGTAAAGATGGCCAAAACCACTTCCTGTTAGTGTGTGGTTTTTTTTTTTTGACGTTTCATTGTTCAAAGTTATCTAAGGATTACGGTGTTATAGTAGTTTTTACTAGACATAGCGTTGTATGTTAATTTATAACAAGTTAACGTCTGAGGTGTTATTTATTTGTATCCCAGTCTGTTATGGTGTAAAATCCACAGGCCAGTTAAGCTCTGTGTGATGTGGCCGTCACCCATGTGTGGCTGAGACTCGGAGCCCTATGTTTGAACCCCTTTCTCCACTGGATGTTGGCGACATTCTCTCCCAGGCTGGTTGAAACTGCAGATCACGTTTCATGTGTGGGGTTTAAGTTTAAGGGCAGAGCACGGCTGTGTCTGCGCTGAGGTCAGCCAACTGGGGCGCACTAGGATGAGGTCATTTCCGCTTCCTCCTGACCACGGGGAGGGCCTGGAGGCTTGCGTCCTGCCGGACCTCGGGGTGGAGTCCTGCCAGACCATGGCGCTCGGTGTCCTGTTGGGCCTCGTTTAACAACTTCATTAAGTGATAAATCGAAACACGTGTTTAATTGTAGGAAATGATGAATGGTCCATCGGTTTGGGAACTACAGGTTGGAGAATGAACGTGATTTTTGTTGTTGTTGTTGTTGTGCCCTGGTACTGAGTGGAACATGGTGGCAGGACAGGCCTGAATGACACGTGGGGGTGTGGTGAAGATTTTGTGGAGTGGCCCTAAATGTGTGTGTCTGGGGGTGGCTTGTTGGCGGCGAAAGTGTGATCTGTAAGCAGGGCAGTGGCAGGACGTTGGTAGTTTTTGGGCAGAGTGATGCTGCACTGTTGGGTGTTTTGGGTGGAGTTTTGGACTGTGTGGTGGGGTGGTTGTGTGAATCTGTGTGGTAGATTGCAGACCATCTACTACAAGCGGTGCCAGACCAAGGCCAGGAGGATTGTGAAGGACCCCACCCATCCCAACAATAGGCTCTTCTCTCTGTTGAGGTCAGGGAGGTGCTTTCGCTCCCTGAAGACCAAGACAGAGAGACTGAAGAGGACCTTCTTCCCACAGGCTATTCGGGCCCTGAATCAGGGAAACTGATAAACTGTGGGGATCACCACCACCATGTAACATAACTGTAAACATGTTCAATTACCACCATGTAACATAACTGTAAATGTCATTTTACAAAATGGATCTGTACATTCTGTACATTGTGTACATGCATATATACACAACCATATACATTGTACATTGTGTATATAAACATATTGTACATACATTGTTAATATATTTTTGTACATATGTAGAATAATATATTTCTCTATGCACCCCTGTTTTCTTTTCCTCAGTTTGGACAGAGCACTCTCAACCATTTCACTGCGAGTTATACTGTGTATGACTGTGTATGTGACAAATAAACCAAACTTAAACTTAGAGATGGAGTGTGCAGGAACCTGGTGGCATTTAGTGGGTGGAGCCCAGGGGCTGGTTCAGTGTACAGCATGAGGCACTGGAAGAGAGAGAGGGAGAGTCAGAAAGGGTGAGAGTGTGAAGGAGAATGAGGAGAGACACTGCGCGCGTACACACACACACACACACACACACACACACACACACACACACACACACACACACACAGAGACGGTGGGTCGGAGCGGGAAGGGGGTCAGGGGGGCGGTGCTATGTTTCACATCCTGCTGAGGCTGGCTACCAGCTGTAGTGTGTGTGTGTGTGTGTGTGTGTGTGTGTGTGTGTGTGTGTGTGTGTGTGTGTGTGTGTGTGTGTGTGGGAGAGAGAGAGAGATTCAGAGCTAGAAAGGGGAGCCTAAAAATAAAAACATTGAGAGAGTGTGTGAGAGCCAGGTATCAGTAGAGTAGGAGAGAAGGAGTGTGTGTGTGTGTGCTGGGGGGCTCTGACCGACATGAAGGCTCCAGGAGAAGCCCAGTACACACCCACTGTAGTAACCCGATAAACACAACTCTGCCTTCCGCTCTTTTGTCCTCGAGGCAAAACACACATACTCACACACACACACACACTCCTATCACGTCAGATCTGGTTGTCAGCGGCGAGGATGTGGGCTGTAGGGTGGCGGCTCACATTGCGATGGCGTGCCGAGCGTTTCTTCTGAGCCTCTCAGCCGTCTTCAGCCTGTGTGTGGAGGAACGGCGCAGCGCTGTGACCCTGCCAACACACACGCATGTGTGATGTCTGTGCGTGTGTGTAGTATCGTCTTCTCAGGAATTGCAAGGTGTCTTTGAATAGCACAGACTTTTGCGTAAGTCGTGATCATGCACTATGTGAGAAGCATGTGAAGGAAATGGTTGCTTTGAAGGGGCGTGTGTGTGTGTAACCTGATACAATATGTATCACAATGCATGTCACCTAACCTATATTTATTAACAATAATACATTTAATAAGTAATAATAAATAAAGACCAATAACACAGTCAGTGGGGTGAGTAAATTTAAAGTACCAGTACTGGAAAAAAGAATTCCTGAATACAGCCAATAGCTTCTAATCTCTGTCTAACAGGACAGGATTCACCTCTGGATATTATTAGAACTCACAAATGTTAACACTTGCAGTGATAACTTATAAATTAATAGAATTTCATAAATGATGATAACTTTAGAAATTTTCCATCCATGTTTACCCAAATATCACCTTTTAAAATGTTGAAGGTGCTGACTGCAGTTGCTTGTCCAGGTTTTAAAACAATTTGTACGTTGTCCTTAGACAAATGTGGTGTTTCCTTTTTTCCTTGTTTTTCCTTTTTGAGGTGCCATCTGTTGGATATTTTAAATATTGCACTTAAACTTGAACGCATCAGTATCACACTGGTGAAGAACACAAATATTCATAAATAATGCCCCGGTCGTGACCATACCGATCCAGGTGTCGGTAATGATGCATTGACGATATACTGCTGTATCAATATATCGAAGCTTTATTTGGGTTTGGCAGTCTACGCCTCTCCGTTCTCATTTATGGTAACGCTGCGATCAGTGTCAGTGCCGTCTTTGCAGTGTTTGTTAATTAGGCTCATTAAAACCTGTTAACTTCCACAGCGTTGATGGTGTTTCTGCAGTGGCGATGTACTCTGCTGTCCATTAAAGTCTGGATAAGAGTGTGCGTGTGTGTGCGCGCGCGGTGTTTTAAAAATGGATGTTTGTCTAAGCAGTTTGTGCCATCGACCCTCCATCTGATAAGCCTGGTGTCTGAGTGAGTGTCTGCAGTTTGTTGCATTGGACATTTTCGTTGTCTCGAGATGCTAGACATGAAGGGGACACGCCCCACAACAACCAACACCCTCCCACCCCAGAACAAATGGATGCGTCCTGGAATGAGTTGCCAGCGTGTGGACATTAATTCTCTCAGCTCCCCCATTACCGTGTCACACATCTCCATTCAGAGCTGACGGCACTCGTCACGTTCTGGCATGCCCTGATATTGGGTTATAGCCAGGGCATGGGGGGGGGGGGTCAAACAGAGGTCATGGATACATAAATGGGGAAATCTCAATGCTTTTGGGAAGGAGAGCAGACGTTATTGCTTTGTGTGTGTGTGAGTGAAAGAGAGGGAGAAATGGTGGCAGCGAGTGTAGGAGTCAGTAGTATGACAGACCATGACCCCTACTGCCCTTCCACCTTCGCCACGGTTTGGGGTCGCAGTCAAGTCAACTTGCGTACATGAGAAACTGGGGTCTGGGCTCTCTGAACACACACTGCCATCTTATGTAATACTAGTAGGGGCAGGGAGGTGATATGTCTCCAGAGGAGCTGTGTAACACTCACCCTCCACTGCGTAAGGTCAGTTTTATTATTCTGTGGAGTGAGTTTGAGTGCCACAAATCCAACCATTTGTTTTAGTTCTAAAGAAATTTAGATTTTAAGGTTATTTGTCTGTATGCACACAGCATCTGTGTGCGTGCATATATGTGCACGTGAAACCGATTGCTAGAGGCAGTATGTTTGATGTCAGAAGTCATGATGCCAAGCTGTTCTTACCAGTGGAGATGGGCAGGTGTGTCGATGATGTCACCTGCCCTTTCAGCAGCCCTGAGGCACCTGGTGAAGGGGAGGGGCTTGGGAGGGGGAGGAGCTAGGGATGAATACGGAAGGGTCCCATGTATTGATTGTGTTTCTCTTTCTCTCACTGAAGGTGAAGAGGAGAATCTGGAGAAGGGATGAATTCCACATGGCATGTGTATTTATTGATTGTGTCGTTCTTACTATAATTCAGTGGGAAGAGGCGGGGCTAAAGTTGAAGGGGTGGAGCTAAGTGACGAGATGATGAGTGCCTTGCGCCTAGATTTTGCACAATACACACAATCATGGTCATGGTGGCCACATGTTGGTCCAGGATGTTGGATTTAGGACTGGATTCAAGGACACACACGTGCACCCTCAGCATGTTAGTTACTGGAGATTATTGTTTATGAAGTATGTATACAGAGCATTAATTGTCGAGAGACTTCTTTAATGCACTGAAAAGAAAACCACAGACATTGTTAGTTAATAATTTGTTTTTAATGTACTCCAGAATACTGATGGTAGGTATAATGGGTTTGTTTTATTAATCCTCTTTTTGGTGATATTTTTTCTTTTTAATAGTTTTTGTCACTCTCTTGTGCAAACACACACACACACACACACACACACACACACACACACAGAGAGAGACGTAATGAGCCTATAACATGCCTCCATACTGCGCAGACCTCTCTGTGAACCCATGCCCTTCATAAATGATGGATCGCAGGTTGACACTTGAACATCTCACACACACGCGCGCGCAGCACCCATTCACTGAGTCATTACTCGCTGATGTTCGGCGTGTAGCTTACACTGTTGTACAAGAGCGAGGCACAAGGACAAACTGTGTGTGGGGCTGAAATGTGTGTGTCTCTCTCTCTCTCTCTCTCTCTCTCTCTCTCTCCCTCTCTTCTCTCTCTCTCTCTCTCTCTGTCTCTCTCTCTCTCTTTCTCTCTCCCACACACACGTCTTCAGGAGCATAAACACATTTGTACTCTTGTCACTCTCGCCGTTGCATGCTCGCGCGTGTTTGTTTCTCTTCTACATTATCCAGTGCCAAACTGCTTGTAGAGTGAATCATGGGCACTGATGTCCCTCAGCTCATGATCAGTAATGTTTTGGTTCTTATCACCCTAAGAATCGTCACTTCTCACCAGGGTTGGATCTGCTCTGTGTGGTGCTGCTGAACTGATCATGGGAGGTTTTTAATGGGCTGGAATTCTATTTTGGAGAAGGAGCTCAATATTTCTACAACTACCCCAGTGAAAGCGGAGCAGTGAAGAATTTCTGCAGGCAGGAACCAAGGGAACGCCCGTGTGTTTGGCTGGGTCATTTCTTACTGCGTTTGATGTGCCACACACACACACATCAACCTGATGACGACAGTATCAAGGCCAAAAATTCACAAGCAAAATGGGCCAGCCTGCTCCAGAAGTGGTTTGACGAGGAACCTGGACACACCACTGGCATCAGGAACGTGGACACCATTAATATCTGGAGCAGAGCTGGGCATTGTGCTTGTGAGATTTTAAAAACAGACTAACCGTGGAACGGATCATCACGTTCCCAACGTCGTCCTCCAAGTCTGTGACTGATGTGGAAGAACAGACAAGCAAAGACATTTGGCGACAAAAGGAGAGATGAGAGAGAGAGAGAGAGAGAGAGAGATGCTGCACATGTTATGTAGCTGAGATGAGGGACAGTAAACAAGTAGTGTGTGTCTGTCTGTGTCTCTTTTTTTTCTCTCTCTCTCGCTCACTTGTCAAATCCAGTTTTTTGTTTTCGTGTATGCCAGTGCTGTGTGATCTGAAGGCGTGTCCATACACCCAGTCCTGGCGATGGTCTCTGCAAATCCTGCCAAGGCTCTGTACTGCGTCAGCGTGAGTGAAGGCTGTGCATTAGTTCAGGAAACAAACTTCACGCTGCTTTTGGGCTGTTGGCATGTTTCACGGATGATGATACCAGTACGTTTCTGTCCAGCTGTTTTTCCGCTTCCTGTACTTTATTACCTTATACTGTTGGAGGAGTGAATCAGGGTTAGGCCTCGTCTAAGTGTTGGATTAGACCTTGTTATGGAGTCTCCCTACAACAATAGAGCACCCAAAACCTCATCAAGGGTGGGGCTTAATGCCCAGATGCCCCCCGTGCAGGGTGTCAGAAGCAGGCAGTGCAGCTAGTCCAGAAACCCAGACTGCTAAAGTCATATAGACAACGCACTCCACTTGGGTGATATTAGTCTGGTGTTTGACTGAACTGAGGCCCTGCCTCCAGGGTGTGAAGCCCCGCTCCCAGGGCATGAGAGCTGATTTATAGCAATATGCAAAAAAATGTTTTTCACATGTGCATACTGACCAATCACCGCCATTAGCTGAGGGCTTGTAGCTTTGAAAGTTTCAGGAAACAGTTTGTCCAAATAACTCCTGCCCTTTATTAAAATGACGTCATCGCCAGCATCGCAGGGCACATCTCAGCTGGCGTTATGTCGGCTGTGATGACGTTTTTGTGGCAGTAGAAACAGTTTCCTGACATGTAAGGAGCCGTGTAAGTGCATTTTAATGTTTACACAGCAGTGTAGTCACAGTTGGTGTTTTTATGCAGCAGTGTGATTGCAGTGTGACTGTTTATGTGGCCATGTAATTTACATTTATCCAAAGCGACTTAGAATTATGACTGAGCACAACTTGACTAATTGAGGGATAAGGGTCTTGCTCAGGGGCACAACAGTGGCAACTGGGCAGTGGTGGGACTTGAAACGGTAACCTTCTGATTACATGTCAAGTATCTTAACCACTGAGACACCACTGCCCTATAATCACATATGAGGTAGTATAAATGCAGTGTGTGTTAGTGTAATCTCTGTTTCACTCTTTACAGTACAGTGGTGTCTCAGTGGTTAAGGGACTTGAGTTGTAATCAGAAGGTTGCCAGTTCAAGTCCCAGTACTGCCAGGTTTCCGCAGTTGGGCCCCTGAACAAAACCCTTAACCCTCAATTACTCAAGTTGTGTTCAGTCAAAATTGTAAAGCGTCAGATAAACGCCGTAAACATAATGTGCACATGGCAGTGGAGTGGAGATGAGGTGGTCAGGGAGGTTGAGGACTGAACACTTAAATTCACATTAAAGCTCTTCTCTGGATGGCTCTCTGGGGCAAGGGCACATGGACCAACGTGCAGAGCGCTCTCTCTCTCTCTCTCTCTCTCTCTCTCTCTCTCTCTCTCTCTCTCTCTCTTGTTCTTTCTTTCTCTTTTTGTTCCTCTTCTAGCCCCAGGCTAGCTGTGTGTGCATGCCCCGGGTGAGTCGGAAAGAAATGAACCCGATAAATCACGTTCTTTGTGGCCGTATCTTCCCTGTCTCAACCTGCTCTGCTCTGACATCACCCACTCTTGCACACTCGTGTGTGTGTGTGTGTGTGTGTGTGTGTGTGTGAGTGTTTGTGTGTGTGTATACACACACACCTGTCCACTGAACCCCCACATGTACACAAACACACCTGTCCACTGATTGCCCAGTTGTACACGCACACACACCCTCCCCTGTACCACGATTCCACACATGTACACACTTGCACGGTTTCTCTCTCTCTCTCTCCTCTGTCCAACAGCCTGGCATTAATACCCTGCCTCTCTTGTTTTCTCCCTGCCCAGACCTGTTTCCTAATCGCTGCTGTATGCAGACAGACAGGAATACCTGTTTGTGTCAGGAACACACTCACAAACAAAGCAATTACAATTTACCTCACATGCACTGACCATATACCCACCCAACGGGTCTCTCAAGACTACAGAGTAAAGCGTTCGTTGGGGAAAATTGCCATTTCTTTAGAGAACGCCAGTGTGTGTGAATGTGTGCACAGAGGAAGGAGTGTCTGGAGATTCTGAGGAAGTGTGCAGAATCCAGCACAGAGTCTATGTCTGCGTGCAGGGATAGAGCCACACACAGACGGATGCGTCTGTCTCTCTGGGCATGCGCATCTGTCTGTCTCCGCCTGTGTGTTTGCGTGTGTATCTATTTCTGATGTGAATAATAAGGATGCAGGAACTCTGAAGTAGCAGCAGTGCTGAGCCCTTCCTCCGCTGTCCTCTCTCTCCTCGTCCAAGGAGGAAAGAGCGTGCCCTCTGAGTACCTTCTGTCTCCCCGAGCAGCAGAACAGCCAGTTTGGGCCCTGCTCTAATGTTTGAGGGCCCATTTTGGTGAAAAGCTCATTTTCTGTATTATGTGGGCTTTGACTCCCAACCTTTGCCACTTCGGACTCTACGAGAGTTGAAATGAACTGTGTTCTGTGACGTGAACCGTTTGGGGTCTTTCAGACCTGCAGGTGGTACTGAGCTGCTGACACACTGATGTTTATGGAGAACGAAGGGCCTGTTCAACTAGTGATTCTAGTGTGTTGTTTTTTTTCTCTCTCTCACTCTTACAAACTCTTTATCCTTCTCAATATCGCTCTCTATCCCTCCCTATATCATATATTTTCTCTCTTTCTCGCTCTCTCTCAGCCTGTAGCTGAGCCCATCCCCATCTGTAGTTTCTGTCTGGGGACCAAAGAGCAGAACAGAGACAAGATACCAGAGGAGCTCATCTCCTGTGCTGACTGTGGCAACAGCGGTGAGTTCACCTTATACACACGCACACACACACACGCTGCACCCACCCTGTACCCATGTCTGTGTTTTGACTGTTTTCCCTGCTCTGCCTGTCAGGCCACCCGTCGTGTCTGAAGTTCTCCCCTGAGCTGACGACGCGGGTCAGAGCTCTGTGGTGGCAGTGCATCGAGTGCAAGACCTGCAGCAGCTGCCAGGACCAGGGCAAGAATGCGGTACCTCCAACGCCCGCCCACCCACTCTCTAACCCCGCCCACCCACTCTCTAACCCCGCCCACCATCGCCCGACGACTCACCCCTCCCACGTGCGACACCGTCACCTGCCCCATCACTCACCCCTCCCACGTGCGACACCATTGCAAGTGTGTCCATTTCACAAGGTTGTCAGTGAGGTGATTTTGATTGTTCGTTGGTGCTGAGAGAGCAAATTTGATAGAAATGTGAATTTGTGGGTTTTTGGTTTTTTTCCTTCTTCTCCTAGGAAAACATGTTGTTTTGTGACTCGTGCGATCGAGGTTTCCACATGGAATGTTGTGACCCACCATTGACGCGAATGCCAAAAGGTGTGAAACACACACACAAGCAAGCATACACCAAGTGCGCACGGTCATGCCCTGCGTGTGTGTGCGCTGCATGACGGTGTTTGTCCTGTGTAAGACGGTCATGTTCTGTCCTCTGCAGGTATGTGGATCTGCCAGATCTGCAGGCCCAGGAAAAAGGGCCGGAAACTCCTTCATGAGAAAGCAGCACAGATAAAGAGACGGTACAACGCACCACTGGGCCGGCCCAAGGGCAGGTAACACGCTAACCTCTCTACTGGACCGCCAATCTGTCCTGGGTGCTGTTATTATAATGTAGAAGTGTGTGTGTGTGTGTGTGTGTGTGTGTGTGTGTGTTCATCGTAAGATTTCTTTAAGATAGGATAGGATATTTTGCCCTGTCCTGTTACAGATATATAAAAGTTATTAATTGTTTTTAATATTGTTTAAATATATTAATATTATTGTTAAGTGTGACTTTTGTCTGTTTACAGACCGGGTCGCCCCTTTAAGAAACTCCGAGGTGGTGGGCGGGGCCGGCGGAGGCGGGGACCGGGGGGCATGGACCATCGTTCTCAAGGCTCCTCCTCCCCACACTCTTCCTCCAGCTCATCGTGCGAGGGTTACCCTGGGGACGACCGGCTACTGTTCTCGCACCGGGAGGAGGACTCGGCGCACGGCAGCCTGCGCTTCAACAAGAAGACAAAGGGGCTGATCGACGCCCTCACCAAGTTCTTCACGCCGTCGCCGGACGGGAGGAAGGCTCGTGCCGAGGTCGTGGACTACACACAGCAATACCGCGTCCGCAAGAAGGGCAGCCGCAAAGGAGACCCCGACGACCGCACGGGAGGCGGGGCCGAAGGAGGTAGGGCCGATCGCTGCGTGGCTCGCCAACCGTAATCGCGATACCGGCCTCGTGACTGAATGAGTGAATGAGGGCTCTAATGTAGTTTATTACTGTTTGTGTGTTCTTTGTGTGCTGTGAGGATCTGTTGGATGAATCTAGATGTCTAGTTGATTGACGCTAGTAAATTTGATGAAAATAGTATCTGGAGATGCTTCAGCCTGAAGGAATTCTGTGGTACATATAAACGAGTGGAGGCGTCTGTCTGTGGTTCAGCGGTACATTTGCTACGGCAGTTCAGCTGTGCAGGTTTACAAACTCCTTCACAGAAATGGAAACGTACAGGAACCAGCCAGGCATCTATTTATGGAAACAAAGTGGAGAAACCAGGTTTCAGTATGAAGTACATCTCTCTCTCTGTCTCTGTCTCTCTCTCTCTCTCTCTCTCTCTCTCTGTCTCTCTCTCTCTCACAGACAATCAGGAGTGTGGTGATGACTGGAGAGATGACGAGGAAAAGCCACCCGGACAAGAAAACCTAACAGAGAAGGATGTGGAGCTGTTCAGACACATCCAGCAGCTAGCACTACAGGTACAGGGGGCGGGGCAGGGCAAAGATCAGTGTACACAGCAGAAGTGTTGACCTGTTTTAGACCTGAACAGTTTTCTGTGCAACAGCCAGAGCTGAACGGTTCAGGACTTACTGTTGTCCTCTGAACCATCGCGCTATCACGACACATTTGGTGTCCCCACACGCTTACACGGAAGGCAGCGCTGAATCAAAGATTATATTTAGCTAAACCGCCTACATATAGAGCTTGTGTGAGACCAACGTATTTACTCAGAATTGTAGGGCTGATTTAGTTATTTCTTTTTCTCCTTTATTGTTTACTGCCGTGTGTGTGGAGAGCTGCTGTTAGTCATTCTTTCTCTCCCTCTCTCTCTCGCACGAACAGACGCGCATGCGGACACACATGCACAGGCACTTTCTCCCTCTCAAGCTTGTGTGTTTAGTGTCCTGAGCCTTAAAGCACTAGAAGCCCCTGTCTTTCCCTTAGGCAATAAGTCTTAACAGCGTAAATACACACACACACTGTTTGATGCGGTTAATTTCTGTAGTAGGTGGTCTATGGGAGCACATGTAGTGTGTACACATGTATGCATTACAGGTGCGTGCTGTTAATTAGTGCAGTGTGTTGGTGATCTGTGTGTGTCAGACAGACTAAGAATGTCCCAGTGTGAGTAGTGCGGTGGAGGTGCACTTGTGATTCCACAGCTGTACGTTGCTGATCTGCTCTGTGGAAACCTTCTGGCTCTCTCCCCTCCCCTCCTCCTCACCCTGAGCAGAAGGTCGGGGTGACCGGACCCCCAGACCCACAGATGCGATGCCCATCTGTGATTGAGTTCGGGAAGTATGAGATCCAGACGTGGTACTCGTCTCCTTACCCACAGGAGTACAGCCGGTAAAACACACACACACACACACACACACACACACACACACACACACACATATACTCTTATCCATTCACAGGTTTTATTTATGAGTATAAGAGGGACAGTAACTTATCCCAGAATAGTTTGGTTAAACAGGGTCTGTATAGATCATAGTGCAGTGGACGTGTGGTTAAGCTGTTTCATGTGTGGAGAGTTGAGATCAAAGCCACATGACAGAAGGCAGCACTATCTGTGCTGACACAGCATATGGTCTTAACCTTTTAATTCAGTGTCCCTCTACAACTCTGCTGTTGCACTTTATTACTGTAATTGCTACTTACGGTAATATCTCATTTCTCTCTCTCTCTCTAGACTTCCTAAGCTCTACCTCTGTGAGTTCTGTCTGCGTTACATGAAGAGTCGCAGTATACTGTACCAGCACATGCGCAAATGCACCTGGTTTCACCCGCCTGCCAACGAGATCTACAGGAAGGACAACGTCTCTGTGTTTGAGGTGAGATGCATACGCGTGTGTACTGGAATGCAGCTTAGATAGACTGTGTATAAATACAGACACATGTGAACATGTGTGTCTGTAGCCTAGCTAGAATCTAAAATGTGGCCTCCCTAGAGTCTGTGCAAATAAAACACACACACACTTGCTCAAATGCTGGATGGCTAAAGTCTTTAAAATAAAACAAACATACGCACGCTCCTAGCTAGTCTACAAATAAACATGCATACTTGCTTAAATGCCAGCTATCTAGAGTCTGTACACACACACACACACACACACACACACACACACACACACACACACACACACACAGAGGCCAGACTGTCCTGGGTGCATAGCCCTGCCCCCTCCATAGAACATGCTATACCAGAGCCCCGCCCCTCCATAAAAAGTTCTAGCAGAGCCCCGCCCCTTCCATAGTATTCTCTAGAAAAGCCCCGCCTCTTCCATAGAGCTGTAGTTGCCACTGCATTATACTGGATATTTTATTACTCCTGCTTTTTTCTGAACTCGTAGCACTCATAATCCTTTGACATATTTGGTTTAAATTACAGGAGTGAGTTATGAGTCATGAATCAAATGTCTCAGAGAGTCAGAAATTGGCCTGCTCCGCGTTCATTTTAAGGATGAAGTCTTTACCAGCAAGGCGCATACTTCATGGTTACAGATTAGTTTATGTAGTCCTGTATAATTTGGAATTTTGTAACTTCAGTAAATAACTTTTTTTTGTCTTTACACTTCAAAATCTTTTTGAAACACTCCAGTTTTGTTGTTGTATTTAAATTATTTAATCTACTTAATGCATTTTCTTCAGGTTGATGGGAATGTCAGCACAATATACTGTCAGAACCTGTGTTTATTGGCCAAACTCTTCCTGGACCACAAGACCCTGTACTACGACGTGGAGCCTTTCCTCTTCTACGTGCTCACACAGAACGACTCCAAAGGCTGCCACTTGGTGGGCTACTTCTCCAAGGTGAAGTCACCTGCCACATCTGCGCGATACCTGAGCTACAGCACTTTGCACTCGACCCTTACAGATACATGCACGTCCGGGGAAAAACCTTTTAGTAATAAGCACATGGGGTTTGTTGAGGGACGCCAGCTTAAAGTCCGGTTGTAAATTCCACTTCTTTGAAAATATATGCTCTGGCAAGGCAAACGCTTGAAGGTTCAGTTTGAGCAGAACCTGCAGTGCTTTTTAGAGATTTACATCAGATTAAAATGGAAACAGAATGAAGGAATGTTTTGGAGTTTCGGTTTGGGGTAGGACACCCAGTGTCTGTGGTATTGCATTTTGCCAGCGAGTGTTTGACACAGGGGAAATCTCAATAAGCAAAATCAGCCCTGCCCCCTGCAGTTTTGGGTGGGTGAATCCATTTCTGAGATGCTGGAATGTCAGGAATACACATTTCAGTACCTCAGTCATCAGTCATTATGACAGACCCCAGTGTTACACAAGAATGTACACATGACAAATTGCAACCAGTGCTTTAGGGGCTGGAATTCTCTGCCAACTGTTTTGAGATTTTATATATTTTTAATATCTCCCCCCTCTCTCATATTCATTTATATACACACACACACACACACACACACACACACACACACACACACATAAAAACAAGCAAAACTTTTTGTCTTGTTGCATTTTGCAGGAGAAACATTGCCAGCAGAAGTACAACGTCTCCTGTATCATGATCCTCCCCCAGTACCAGCGCCGAGGCTACGGACGCTTCCTTATCGATTTCAGTACGTCCTCCCGCCCCTGACTACCCGATGTTCTGCGGCAGGGGCGGGGCTTGGCCGCATGGCTGCACCGACTTGTAAACGTGCCATTCGACACCGTGTCAGCAGGCTCGTGAAAGAGATATGTTATCCAGCTTACGCAGGTTCATTGCTGAGCTAACCCAAACCCATAGTCCCGTGGGAGGTTACCTGGCACACCTGCACGCCTTACCAGATGTCTACCTTACATGTCACTTGCAGTCTGTGCGTTTAATATGTTAAACCTTTGCCATTGTTTGCTCATTTGGTACCTGCTCCTATCCAGAGTGACGTAAAACATAAAAAGTATGCTCGTCTACTAGCACCACACAATTTGAGATGTCTGGCTCGAGATGTCTGATTCCAGCTCGCCAGAACTTTTATTTTACACATTATGGTTAGAAAACAAAATTGTTAAAACGTCATTCTGTACAAAGGGACTGCATGTTTCCGAGCACAGTGAAGTGCTAAATCGCACCGTCATAGCTGCTGCAAACACACGAAGGCCAGACAACCGCAGACGTTACCTGTGATGTTTCCATATGTCTGATTTAAACTTTTTTTAACAGAGGGAATAGGTCGTTTTTTTATTTTGCGTTTTATTGTGAATGTTTTAGCATTTAGTGATCATGTTGATTGCATGTCACTGAGGAGCGTGGTAAAGTATCCCCAGATGTTCTTTTGTTGCCTTACAAAACAGATTTTTGATTTGAATCTTTTTGAAGCCTAACATGTCTTAGATACAACCAGACTGTCTGTTTTAATCTTGTTCAACCTTGAGTCCCAGGTCATGGCTGGCTGAGTAACACAGTTGCACACCTGTTCAGGTTACCTACTATCTAAGCGGGAGGGCCAGCCAGGTTCCCCGGAGAAGCCCCTGTCAGACCTGGGCCGTCTGTCTTACGTGGCCTACTGGAGCAGCGTGGTGCTGGAATGTTTGCACGAGGTGCGGGACCGGACACTCACCATACGCCGACTCAGCAAGATCACTGGCATCTGCCCTCAGGACATCACAGCCACCCTGCAGAGCCTTAACATGCTGGAGTACAGGGGCAACAGGTGAGGGTCTCACACACACACACACACACACACACACGCAAGGAGTGGAGAAAGTGAGCCTGCAGAATATCTACACACCCCTTCCACCCCAGATGTCACTCATATCAGATGTTTGCTTCTGGAAAGTACTTCAGGGCGCTAAAGATCTAAACCAACAGGCACCTGAATACGTTGTGTGCTTCTGCCACATCTGTACTGACCCACCTTCATCTCCTGAAAACTCATCAACCCAGCTGCAAAATACTGAACTGTAATCACCACCGAAGTGCCTCACGTGGCCTGCGCTACCAAACTGTCTACACAAATTAACCTTACACGTCACAATTTTTAATTCACTTTCCTTGTTTATCCCTATGTTTGTCTGCAATGTTAGTATGTAGGTACTTTCACATTTCTGTTCTTGCCCTGTGCTTTGGGAACTGTGCAGCTGTGAGATTTTGTGCACCTGTGTCGCACCTGTGTCATTACCTGAGCTGATCCCTGCGGCCATTCTTAGGGGTTAAAATGGTGGTCTAGTGGAAGGGTGTGGTGGCGGGTCTGAGCGAATGGGAGCCGTCGATCCCTCAGGCAGTCACCGCCCCGCTCTGTTCATGTCCCTCCAGGCTGGTTCTAGTTCGCAAAGAGAAGCTGGTGGCAGCGCATGTGTCCCGCCTCCGGGCCCGCCCTCGGCTGCTAGAGGTTGACCCCGATTGCTTACGCTGGACGCCTGTCATCGTCACAAACACGGTGGTGTCGGAGGACGAGGGAGATGAGGACGAGGATGGAGACGAAGAAAATGACAAAGAGGTACGATATCTTTTATTTAATTATATTAAATATCGTTTAATATAATAGTATTTAATCTATCATTTGTTGTTTAATATAATTAGTATATCTTATATTAAATCTTCATCTAAATCTTATATCTAAAAATGTTTATTGTTTTAATAGAGTATTTAATATTTTATGTTGTATCTTGTAAATATTATATTTAATATAATATTTTTCTGGTTTGTCTTGATTTAAAAAAAAGAATTTTTTTTAATGCTTTTCTTCCTGTGTTGGCATTAACCATCTTGTTTTAAAACAACACACTCGGGCTGTAGGAGGTGTGTGTTCAAATGTGCTCAGCACTGGCTGCAGTCATTAGGTTAGGAATGTATTTTCCAGTATGCAAAGCTCTCTGCTGCAGTGGTGTCTGTTACTCTGCAGGTCGCTCAGAAGCTCGAACTAGGACTGTCATAGATTTGTTTGTGTTTTTACTCCTTTTGTGATCTCCAGGTGATCTCCAGCCACAAGAGCCCTCCACTGCCCTGGAGTGCAAGAGGCGAGCGGGATGAAGATGAGGACCGGAGATGCTTCCCCACGTATCCTAAAAGCCAGAGTTCCCCGGCCACGTCGCCCATACGCAACAGCCTGCCGTGCCCCGAGGGCGCCGCCCTGCAGGCCAACGGCGAGCGCAGGGGTCGTGGACGCCCTCCCAAAAACTGGCCGTGGGGCAAAGTGAAGGACCGGCCTCGCCCGGGTCCGGGGCGGCCACGGAAAATCAGGCCCGAGGAAGACGAGGATGAGGAGTACAGGATTCCAGCCAATAAGGCAACGGCGCCATCCCTCTCTCTGCCTACGCTCTTCACTTCAGAGAACGAGACGAGCACCGCCTGCCACCACCCTGCGGAAGCCGCGCGGCACCCCGCCGTTCCGCTGCCACGCAGCAGGGGGCGCCCCCCGCGAAAAAAACGAGGGCCCAAGCGCAGGCTAAGCGAGGGGCCGGGGGAGGGCGTGCCCCCGTTGCCCCTGGTGACCAGGCTTAGCGAGCCTTTGCCTTCTCGACAGTCTTGCTCCAGTGAGAGCAGCGATGATGATGACGACGACGACGACGACGACGATGACGATGATTACGATGAAGAGATGGGCACCTGTTCCCCTCCTGTTTTAACCAAACCAACATTGGGGCTCAAATGCAAGGTTGGTGAAAATCACCAAAGTGAATCTTTAATTTATTTATTGCATCTTCTTCTTCCTCGGGCCTGATTACATTACATTACCTAGAATTATCAGAAATGTCGACTATTGAAAGCTGAGAGATTTATGTAATTAAACAGAGTTGTCACACACGAGGTAGCTACTGCCCTGTCTTTTTTTCAATGAAAGCTTGGTGACTAAACGTCACAAAAAAGCAAATATGAAAATGTGGGCGACTTTGTGAACAGTTCATATTTAAGCCCCTCCCATATATTTCCCAGAAGCCTCTGCGGAAGCGGCGCGTACGTCAGCGTAGCCACCCACACAGCAGCGTGGTCACCGAGACGATCTCCGAGACGACGGAGGTTCTGGACGAGCCTTTCGTAGACTCGGACTCCGAGAGGCCCATGCCCCGCCTAGAGGAGGAGACTCCGTTTGGCCACGCCCTCCGCTGCTACCCCCCCGCCCGCAAGCACCTAGACCCTGCACCAAAAAGGCTCCGCCCACCCAACATCTCCGAGTCTGAGGAGGACGGTTGGTGACCCTCTATAAATTTAAAATAATTTTTAACTATCTAATGATCTAATTAAGCAATTAGCAGGAAAACAAACCGAACGTGCGACTGTGTGCGCATTTGTGAGTTGTTCACAGTTCTGTCGTTAATAACGCTTCCCTCTCGGTTTTCCTTTCCAGATTCCACTCCGGTGTTGAAGCCGGTCTGCGGCTTGAGGAGATCTGACCAAACCGAGGCGGGGGAGCGAGTGAGTCCACCGGCCATTGCTGCGGAAACACCGGTGAAGAAGAAGAAAGGTTGGCCCAAGGGCAAGAGCCGCAAGCCAGCGCACTGGAAGAAGCGCCCCGGTCGGAAGGCTGGGAGCTGCGCCGGGCAGGCCGCCGACGCTGGCCTGACCCTTCCGTCCTCAGAGGAACCGCCTCCTCAAAAGATCAAGGGAAAACCAGGCAGGAAACCGCGGAGCTACTACCTGCAGCGAGCTCAGGAAGAGGCAGACAGGCAGGAGCTGGCGAGGGGCCACGCCGGACAGCTGCAGCTGGAGAAGCCGGCTCCGGAAGACCACGCCTGCAAGAGGAAAAGCCTGACCTCTGACCCGGACTCTGAGAAGCGCAAGGACTCGGACGAAGATGATGATTTTATGCAGAAGATGAGGGACACGCCCAAGCCACGGAGGCGAGGCCGGCCGCCGAAGAACCCCGGCCTCCCGCTGCCTGTCTCCAAACCCCCGCCCACGTCCGAGCCAGAGGAAGATGAGGAGGACGAGGACGAGGAGGAAGATCGGGCGTGGGTGGGGGAGAAGTCCAGCCGCCCACCCTCACGCACCCTGTCGCAGACCTCTATCGCGAGAGTTCCTCCAACCACAGACGGGGACACAGCTGACCCGGAGGAGGACGAGGACAGGGAAGACGAAGATCAAAGTGGCTCTAGAAGCCGGAGGGCAGTGGCCGTGCTGAGCTCTGGAAGCCGGCGGAGCGACGATCACGATGCAGACGACGAAGGCGACGGCCGACTGGAGGAGAAGAGGGAGGACTGTAAGCGCGGGAAGAGCCCGGCTTCCGAGGACGATGACGAAGAGCTGGAGGAGGAGGAGGAGGAGCCTCCAACTCCCACCCGGTCGCCACCTGTGAAGGAGGAGCCCCAGAGCGGAGAAGGTTTTTTAGACATGCAAGCGAGCGCGACGAGGGAGTATGTCAGCAAACAGGAGGAGGAGGAAGATGAGGAGGAAGAGCCAGACGAGGTTCCAGAGGCGAAGACCCGCTCGGTGGACGCCCAGGACGAGCGGCGAAGACGGGAGCAGGAGGAGTCGTCCGCCGCCACCGCTGCTGCCGTGGAGACCGTGACCTCGATCGCGGACCCTTCTGAACCGCCGGACCTCCGTCCGCTGGAGGGCAAGTCTGTCCTGCTGATGGAGACGGAGCATCCGCACGCCAGCGCCGAGTTCAAAGACGAGCTCAGCCACCACGCGCACGACCAGCAACACCACCACCACCACCAACAACCACACCACCACCACCAACACCACCACCACCACAGCAGCAGCGAGCTGGACCTGGAGACGGTGCAGGCCGTCCAGTCGCTCACACAAGGTGAAGCCCAGGACGAGGAGGCCGAGTCTCATGGCGCCTACCAGGACTGCGAGGAGACGCTGGCCGCCTGCCGTACCCTGCAGAGCTACAGCCACGGCGACGGCGAAGAGGACGGCCTCGCCATGGTGGATGACTGTGGAGCGTCCCAGAACAGCAGTCCCATGCCCAACCCACCGCTGCCCCCTTTGGCCAGCCAGTCTGTGCGCTCCGTCAGCAGCCCCGGGATGACCCCGGGGCCCCTGGACGCGGGGCCGGGGGTGGCCGGGGCGTCGGGGGCCGGCACGGGCGGGGGTTACACCCAGATAACCCCAGAGCACCCCGGTTCACTGTCGGCGCCGTCGCTCCAGAACATGGAGACTTCGCCCATGATGGATGTGCCGTCTGTGTCTGACCACTCGCAGCAGGTGGTGGACAGCGGCTTCAGCGACCTGGGGAGCATCGAGAGCACCACGGAGAACTACGACAACCCCAGCAGCTACGACTCCACGATGGGCGGAGCCGGAGGGGGCGGGGGCAACACGGGGAACGGAGGCGGTATGTCCGTGCCGGCCGCGGGGGCGTCAGCCTCGTCGACGGCGTCGTCCTCGTCGTCCACGCCGTCCTCCTCGTCCTCGCAGGGTAACAGCTGCTCCTTTGTCTCCACGCCGGGTCTCTCGTCATCATCCGCCGTGGCCATAGGGAGCTGCGGTTTGATCCAGCAGGCCGGGCCGGGCCCCAACGCCGCGGGCGGGGCCGGCGCGGGCAGCGGCGGCCCTCAGCCTCCTCCTCCGCCCCCTCCGCCCACGACGAATGCTCCCGGCTGTAGCATCAAGTCGCCCCAGGGCTGCGTTATCGACAGGCCTCCGAGCGCCACCCAGCAGCAGCAGCAGCAGAAAAAGGTTGCCCAGCAACAGCCCCCACCGCCGCCGCCCCCGCCCTCGGGGCCCCCGCCCCCTCCGCCACAGCAGCAGTCCCTCTCCCAGTGCAGCATGGGAAACGGCTTCGCCTCCACGCCCATGATCATGGAGATTCCCGAGAGCGCAGCCGGTGCCGGCGGCGGCGGCAGCGGCGGGCGGAGCCTCTACGACCGCATGGGCGGAGACTTCGGCGCGGGCGGCTACGCCCAGCCCTCGGCCACCTTCAGCTTGGCCAAGCTGCAGCAGCTCACCAACACCATCATGGACCCCCACAACATGCCTTACTCCCACTCGGCCTCCGTCACCTCCTACGCCACCAGCGTGTCTCTGTCCAATCCCGGCCTGGCGCAGTTGGCCTCCTCCCCTCACCCGCCCCTCCCCCAGACCCAGCCCACCATGACCCCGCCCCCCAACCTCGCCTCCAGCTCCATGAACCTAGGCTCCTCCCTGATCCAGTGCAGCATGCCAGGTGCCAACATCGGCCTGCCTCCTCCTCCCCACGCACAGCGCCTGCAGGGCCAGATGACCACGGTGAAGGGCCACATCGCCATCCGCTCCAAGGCCTCGCAGATCCCCGCCGGGTCGCCACACCAGCAGCAGCTGTACGGCCGCAGCTCGGGTGCCGTGGCGATGCAGAGCACGCCCCGCACGTTGGCCGTACAGCGGGGCATGATGACCAACCTCATGCCCACGCCAGGCGCCTACAACTCCATGAACATGAACCCTCTGAACGCCGCCATGTCGGCCGGGTACCGCATGCCCCAGCCCATGATGAACAGTGGGTACCACGGCAACCCGCCGTACATGAACCAGCCGGCGCAGTACCCCATGCAGATGCAAATGGGCATGATGGGAGGTCAGGCCTACCCTCAGCAGCCTATGCAACCTAATCACCATGGCAACATGATGTACGCGGCTCCGTCCCACCACAGCTACGCGGGCGTTCCTAAACAGTCGCCTTATATGAGCAGATGAGACAGAAAGACATACTGAGAGAGAGAGAGAGAGAGAGAGAGAGAGAGGAAGAGAGAGACAGAGGAGAGCATTAAAAAAAAAAAAAAAAAAAAACTAAAGCAAAATGGAAGACATTTAATCCCCTCCAGAGACTCGCATGCTCTCTGTGTTGGAGTGCACCACCCTCCCTGAGGTGTGAGCGGAGGCGTGGACGGGTGGAGGTGCTACAGTCGCCGAGCTTCAGCTTGTTCCGTCTCTTTGCGTTGTACATCGTGGTCGTGGAGCTACCTGCCCCGCCCCGCCCCGCCCCTATTCACAGCCGAGACGGCGAGGCACCCACCGCAATGGGCTGGGACCCGTGTCGCTGCACTACCAGCAGGGGGCGTACTCCACTCCTCTTCCAGCGTCCCCGCTTCTTCATGACGATGGAAGCAGAGCGAAGCGGTTTCAGAAGGGCCAACTCCTCCGGCTGAGAGACTGACTCACGTTCGCAGTTGTTCATGGATGTGTACGCTGATCCGTGCACGTGTTGGAATCGACATAGGAAGCCTTACCTGAAAAAAAATGACAAAACAGTTGTAGATTAACTTTGTTCTTTTATTATTATTATTATTATTATTATTATTATTATTATTAATATTATTATTACCACCTTTTTTGTTTTGTTTTTTTTCTAAAGTATGTTTTGTTTTTTGGATGACAGTTGAAATGCTTGTATTTCAGTCTTTCTTCATGCTTAGGTTAAATGTGTGTGTGTGTGTGTGTGTGTGTGTGTGTGTGTGTGTGTGTGTGTGTGTGTGAGAGAGTGTGTAAGTAGACTTGGGGTTCGGGGGAATGATCCACACATTCTTGCTCTTACAAGCGTTCACACTTGCGCACACGCGCACTTACCTTTGGACACCAACACACATGCACACAAGTCTAGAGCCACTTTCAGAGTTGAGACGGAGGCACTTGTCTGCGTGTGAGAGAGCGAGAGATTTGGAGCTTTTGAAGGAGACACCATGACGCGTATCCAGAAATCTGTGTCTTCCTCGTTCTTCGCACGGGACCGTTTGTGTTCGGATAATCGGCAATCCCAGCAGTGGGAGAGGCCGAGAGACTGTACGTAGTTGTCCAAGAGCAGTGAGGAAAATCCCATGTTTCAGTCTAGCAGACTGGAATGAACAAGTACACCTGTGAAACTTGTAGATGTAAATATTCTGATACTTCCTGATTCACAGCACAGTCTCCCAACTTGCCACACGTGCACCCTTCTCGCCAACACTCCAGTCACGCCACCAGAGGGCAGTCTAATCGGGAGAATTATTTGTGTGTTATTTTTGTTTGTTTATTGTTTTGTTTTTGTCTCCCTTCGTACCACGTTTTCACGACACAGAATGGTGGCAGGGTGTTGGGTTTTTAAAACATTTTATTTTCTGAAACATACTAAAGTAATCTCAGCATTTGTGTCTGTTTAGCGCTAATAGCACTGCGTGCGTGCCTGTGTGTGCGCGCGCGCGCATGAGCTAAAGCACTGCAGTGAAAAGTGTTGCGAGTGGTCCTTATACCTCCAATTACAGACACTTGTGCTGTTTTGGTGGCATTTGACCTTTTAGCAGTGGTGCGTGCGTCTATTAAACACATCGGGACACGTGCTGACATCTTGGTTAAAGTGCATGTTGTACGGGGACGGTTACCAGTATAGGACAACGAGAAAAGACTTTATGTATTCAGTGTCCAGTATTCAATGTCAATATGAGAATACTTTCTTAAAGACCTGACATTTTCATTATATTATTTGTTTCCCCCCCTCCGTATTTTGTTTTAATTTTCTGAATTTTATCAGACTGGGCAGCTTTCTTTTATGACACAAGCTGGCTCTTTTTTGACTTTAGCAAACTTATTGTAGAGATAATGTTTTTTCTATAATATAAAACAAAAAAATTGACATGGATATTGGTACTGTCATTTTTTTCACTTCTGTTTCAGGAAAAAAAAACCTACATATTTTTTAGCTCAACTCTTGGGGTAATATTATTAAGAAATTCAAAACTAAAAAAAATGACAACTCACTTAGTGACTAAGATGCCTTTAACCTTTCCATTCCATCTCCTCTCTAGAGTTTTCTATCCTTGTGTAGTATATTAATGCTATTTTAAAACAAAAGAAACGACAAATATCTAAGGGTCATTTAGCCGTCATTTTCTTTTCTTTTTTTCCTCTCCTCCTCGGTTTTTTCGTGTGTGAATAGGACGACCTCCTCCCATCTGCAGAGCATGTAAAAAGAGCTCGGTATGTCTTTCTATTGCTTCCCCTTTTGTATCCTTTGTAATTGTACACGGTGTAAGCTGCGAGAGCGCGCGGAAGACGGGGAGAGGGCGCGAGAGCGGAGCAGGCGCCGGGCGAGCGGCAGCGCGCGCCCTCCGTTCGCCCCTCTGTTTCGTCCCTGTGTGTGTTTCCATTTATTTGTTCCTTTTTTTTTTTTTTTTTTCTTAGCAAGTACTTTCAAAGAACTCTGTACATTTTAACTTGAAACAAAAATAAATTATGTTGAGCCGTTTCACGTGGTTCTGTATATTGTTCTCCTCCGTTACGCCTTTAATGTGACAAATTGCCCGTTATTGTGGATAACGTCTGCAGAAGTATCGAGATGACCAACACGGCTTGTCCGTGCTTTCCCTGAGGCAGTGTTGACTCAACATTAAACGTCTGACCACTCACTACGGTCATTGGTGACCTGGTGAAATAAATCACGAAGTATGATGTTTGTAAATATTACGGACACAGTTGAAATGCATCGTAACCTGGTATCATAACACATCATTAGCGACATTACCGCTTTAATACTTCATATTGACGTTTCACATGTAAGAGCTGACCTACATAATGGAGTTGAGTAGGACCCGCAGTGTACGCGGGGGTTTGTTGCTGCGTAGATGGTGTGTGATGAACACGCCCCTTTGCATCTGACCTATAAGTGAACTATACAGGCCCCTGAAATTAGTTCCGACTGCCTGGTTTGATTGGACGAGACGTTCAACGAATAACATCGCTGGGACTGTTAACTCTACATGTACCACTCCGCCTAACAAGTGCAGTCTATTAACCCTTAATGACATGAACGAGCGTTATCTATATTACTAGTAACCCTTAATGACTAATGACATTATATGATATATAATAAATGATGCATCTGTCCTGCGGTGATGCAGACCTGCACAGAGTAGCAAGCGCGTGTGCAGCACAGTGTTTGTGTTGCTTGGCAACAGTCCAGTTGCAGAACTGTATGTGATGGCACAACCGTTTAAACAAACAAACAAACAAAAAAAAAAACAAGCAAGTCATAATGTTTGAGCTTTTCGTTTCTTTTTTAAACTGTTGTTTTAAAGCAATAACGTGCTGTTGTACTTAACATCAGGCTATGATCTTCAGTGCTCGGCCCGCGGGCTCGTGCGTACCGTGCAGGTATTCAGTATAACAGCGCTACCTCTCGTGTGAGATTGCTTAATAATATATTAATAATAAAACGCTTTCAGTACTACGATTCTCATCTGATGTACGTGAGTTTGGCTGGTTCATTGCCATAACGTTCGAGAAATGCTAGGCATTGGCAGCTTAAAACTCTAATCAATGCATTTTCATTTTCTCTTGTGATTAAGTAAAATTAAAATCCTTTCCCCAAAGCAAATCTTGGGGTATAAACGACAGATCACAGGTTTATAGAGACCTATGTGTCGTCAAAATATTCACGTTTAAACATTTGCAGACATTGTGCAAACGTGTCCTACATGACGGGATACTTTGCTGTTCATATTGGTCTTGACTCGTGTACACAGGAGACTATAGTTTTGTTGTAGTGTAATAACGTGCACAACACTCTAGGTCCTGTTTCTGCAGGAGTGCGTGTGTGTCGGTCAGCGTGGAGCTCCATTCAGTTCCGTGTCAGAGACGGCCATGTCCCTCAGCCAATCCCAGTGCGCGCTTAAGTGTGTTTACTGAGCAATCCGTCCAATAGCCGCGGAGTATCCTTTACTTACTTCCGTAACGCGCACCAGTAATTTTTGTCGACGGGAAGGGTGTAAAATGACGTCTCGTTTGATGATTGGCCACAGTAAACGCCAGTCATGTATTTCCCCTGAACCACGGAATAACGGCTTATTTCACGTCTGCGTCCAGTGAATATTCACGAGGCTGAAGGAGCCAAACCCTGCCGAGCGTTGTTGCTGTGAGTGCTCTGTTGCTGTCGTTTCCTTCGTGTTTTGTTATCACACACACGCGGTTTCTTTGTTGTAGTTTTTTTTTTTTTTACGGTCGTGCGACGACTATAATGAGGCAGGTGGTCACGAGACAGTCCTGTGACGCGAAAAAGCGGAGGATGAAGAGAGAAAGATGGAGGCTGTGAAAGGGGGATGGAGGCTGTGAAGGTGGGATGGAGGCTGTAGCTCATCCAGCCGACGAAAAATGCTGTCCTGGGTGGTGATGGTTTAGCAGCTTCGTAACACGATGCTTTCGAATATTAAATGAGGTCGAGTCGTTTCCTATTTCTGGCGATCAAGGTCTGATCTTGCAGTGCGATATATGTGTCATGATCCCAGTGTTGAAAGGTTGGGGTATGTAGCTGGGCTACATGGTTGAAAGGTTGGGGTATGTAGCTGGGCTACATGGTTGAAAGGTTGGGGTATGTAGCTGGGCTACATGGTTGTCATTGGCGTAGGCTGCCCGTAACGTAACATGCTTTGTTTTCATTTGCTATATCAGTCCGACAGCTGTCAAGATGATCCACAGTCTGTTCCTCGTCAACGCCACGGGGGACATATTTTTGGAGAAACATTGGAAGAGCGCAGTCAGCCGATCTGTGTGTGACTACTTCTTCGAGGCCCAGGAACGCGCCACAGAACCAGAGAACGTCCCTCCGGTCATCCCGACCCCACACCACTACCTCATCAGCGTCTTCCGCCATCGCATATTCTTCGTGGCTGTGATCCAGAGCGAGGTTCCGCCCCTCTTCGTCATCGAGTTTCTGCACCGGGTTGTGGACACGTTTCAGGTTTGTGAATTCAAATCTCACCAACCTTCTATAACAACACATATCTCCAAACATCTCACCAACCTTCTACAACAACACGCAACTCCAAACATCTCACCAACCTTCTACAACAACACGCAACTCCAAACATCTCACCAACCTTCTACAACAACACGCAACTCCAAACATCTCACCAACCTTCTACAACAACACGCAACTCCAAACATCTCACCAACCTTCTACAACAACACGCAACTCCAAACATCTCACCAACCTTCTACAACAACACGCAACTCCAAACATCTCACCAGCCTTCTACAGGAACATCGCCCACTGGGGTATGATTTAAAAAACCTTTTAGAATTTGTCCTAATGTCAAAGCTGAGATACTTGTGCCATGCTATAAGTGAACAATAGGACCACACTGACAGCTGGGAACTCAAATTGTAATCGACATGACTGTAGGATTTTAGGCAAACATCCCTCTGTCTGTCTCTCTCTTTCTCTCAGGACTATTTTGGTGTGTGCACTGAAGCAGCTATCAAAGACAACGTGGTGGTGGTGTACGAGCTGCTGGAGGAGATGCTGGACAATGGCTTCCCTCTGGCTACTGAGTCCAACATCCTGAAAGAACTCATCAAACCTCCCACTATCCTGCGTACAGTGGTGAACACCATCACAGGTGAGGACGTCGTGAGCTCGCCCCATCGCTCAGACGCCGCCACCCCTCAGTCTCGACTCATTCAGACAAATGGCCTGGCAGGATTGTCCGCCATGTGCGGTTGCTCAGACAACACTCCCTTGTTCTCAAAGCGTCTCGGCCCATCTCAGGTGTCAGAGAGGTGAGGTGGAACGTGAAGAATGGAGCACTGGACGCTTGTGAGCAGTGTGACTGTACCGTGTTTCACATGCTGTTGTTTAGGGCTTTGTGATTTTCCACCAGGCTATAATAGATCACCCCTCCTTACACACACACACACACACACACACACACACACACACACACACACACACACACACACACACACACACACACACACACACACACACACACACACACACACACACACACACAGAGACAGAGCCTACCCGACTATGTTCTGCATAAAATAACAGACAAGCAGGTTCACACGCCTTCTTGTAAAGATGTTTCCTGATTGGGTAATACTTCCATACTCTGGCAAATTTCAGTTGGTTAAAAAGCACAGAGTAAATTAAGCTGAACACAGAGAGGTGCATCTGGCAGCCTTTCGTGACCTGGGAAAGGGTCAGTGTTGTTGAGTAGTACACAATATCTTGTACTATCACATTTAAAGACAAGTGGTTACAATATAAAGGTTGCTGGTTGTATTTATACAGTGTACTGTCACTTACTGCAGATTTGCTATTTGGAATTGATATTAGCAATAAAACAATGATATCATTACAGCTCATGTTGTGTGCCTGCATGCGTGTGTGTGTGTGTGTGTGTGTGTGTGTGTGTGTGTGTGTGTGTGCATGTGCGCTCTGTAAAACAGGCAGCACTAATGTTGGGGAGCAGCTTCCTACAGGCCAGCTCTCTGTGGTGCCATGGCGACGAACAGGGGTCAAGTACACAAACAACGAGGCCTATTTTGATGTGGTGGAAGAGATTGACGCCATCATCGATAAATCCGGTAGAATCCCGTCCCACTCGGTTACAGTGACTGGCTGCCGGCTTTCTTATTTACATATATCACGATAATATGCTAATTTGACAGTCCACCCATCAAAGTCCACCCGTCTTACTAAGAAGGATTCTCTGCCCCGCCCACTGCACCTCGCAGGTTCCACCGTCACCGCGGAGATCCAGGGTGTGATTGATGCTTGTGTGAAGCTCACTGGTATGCCTGACCTCACTCTGTCGTTTATGGTGAGTCTCATCAAACTAATTAGACCGAGAGTCACAGCTGAGTGTCTTATGTGCACATAAGAGCTCATCCAGGATCAGGCTTCTGTCTGTGTTCTTTTCTGTCTGCATTGTATAAACAAGCAAATGCTGATCTAGGATTGGCACGTTTTCTGGCTTTAAATTTGACTCCAGCTGTTTGACGCTGCAAGCCTTCACAATACTCACATGCAGTGTTCTTTCATTCTCCCCTTCTCCTGTTTTCTCTCCTCCCTTTTGATTCTTTTACGTCATTCCCTTCATCTCTCATCCTTCATCTCTTGCCTTCTTTCTTTTTCTTTGTTTCTCTATCTCTCTCTCTCTCTCTCTCTCTCTCTCCCTGTTTCTCCCTCTCTCACGCTCTCTCTCGCGCTCTCTCTCTCCCTTTCTCTCGCTCTCTTGCGCTCTCTCCCTTTCTCTCGCGCTCTCTCTCTCTCTCTCTCTCTCTCTCTCTCTCTCTCTCTCTCTCTCTCTCTCTCTCTCTCTCTCTCTCTCTCTCTCTCTCTCTCTCTCTCAGAACCCCCGGCTGCTGGACGATGTCAGTTTCCACCCGTGTGTGCGTTTTAAGCGCTGGGAGGCTGAGCGAATTCTTTCTTTCATCCCTCCAGACGGAAACTTCCGGCTCCTCTCCTACCACGTCAGCTCTCAGAAGTGAGATGGATGCTTCCCTTTTAAAAAGCTCGTTACACTGCCTACCTGCAACTGCTGCAGCTGTTAGAAAACATTTTTACGAGGATGGGATATCCAATAGAGCTACAAGACCACACAAACCCATGTTCTAAATTCATATTAAACCAAATTTGATTGGATTTGTAGTGTCCAGATGGTGATCATTATCAGTGAAGTTTAGCTCAACAGGGAAAAGGTCTATATATTGACTGACTGAGTGAGTGAGTGATTTTATTGTTTATAGTTCAACCAGTATCCACATAAAATAAAAAATATATCTAACAAAATATAAGATAATAACTAAAATATAAATTAAAGATTTCAGGACTGTCATTACATCTGCTAGAATACTGCACAGATGACATAAAGTGATAAACAAATTCTCACTCCTGCATTCATTCTCTCTCTCTCTCTCTCTCTCTCTCTCTCTCTCTCTCTCTCTCTCTCTCTCTCTCTCTCTCTCTCTCTCTCTCTCTCTCTCTCTCTCTCTCTCTCTCTCTCTCTCTCTCTCTCTCTCTCTCTCTCTCTCTCTCTCTCTCTCTCTCTCTCTCTCTCCATCAGCCTGGTGGCCATTCCCGTATACGTGAAGCATAACATCACGTTTCGGGAGGGTAGTTCTCAGGGGCGCTTTGACCTGACGCTGGGGCCCAAACAGACCATGGGGAAGGTTGTGGAGTCTGTGCTGGTCAGCAGCCGGTTGCCCCGCGTGGTCCTGAATGCCAACCTCAGCCCCTCACAGGGCACTTACACCTTTGACCCTGTCACTAAGGTAACTGGGAGCCTTTATGCCAGTGCTTTGTGGGGATGTGCGTGTGTGTATGTTTGTGTGCACCGCTACGTTTCTCTGTGTCATGGTTGCTACTGTGTGTGTGTGTGTGTATTTATTTCTTGTAATGTGTGCATGTGTGTCTGTCTGTTTGTCTCTGTGTTTGTGTTTATGGTGTGTGTGTATGCGTATGTGTGTTTGAGTGAGAATGTATTAATTGCCCAGTGCGTGCTGTTGTGTTGGTCTGTGTGTGAGGAAATGTGCATGAGGCTGTCTTTTGAACAGTCTCCATCACACACTGGGGTTTCTGCCCATTTAATTGTTATGCTGGAGTGTCAGTATAAAATATCCACAAAAAAAAAGGAAAGTACTGATAGTTTTCTTTCTGTTTCTGTATGGCTGGAAGCTTTTATGATGAACTAGATGTTAACTGGGTGTTAACTGGGTGAACTGGTGCTGTGACTCTCAGCAGAAACGTCTGCAGCAGATCTCCAGTACTTTCAGACACTTAGGGCTGAAGGATCAGAGGTTAAAGGTTAGGTTAAGTGCAGGCATAGAATTAGTGTTAATATACAAGTGCAATACAGCCCCAAAAGATAATATAATTACATAATATTTACATTTACATTCATAATATTATAAGACTAATTTGTCTGTGTACATGTGTGTGTGTGCTTGTGTGTGTGCTTGTGTGTGTGCTTGTGTGTGTGCTTGTGTGTGTGCTTGTGTGTGTGCTTGTGTGTGTGCTTGTGTGTGTGTGTGTGTGTGTCCGTGTCCTCAGCTCTTGACCTGGGACGTGGGGAAGATCAACCCTCAGAAGCTGCCCAGTCTGAAAGGCAGTATGAGTCTACAGGCGGGAGCATCCAAGCCGGACGAGAACCCCACCATCAACATCCAATTCAAGATCCCACAGATGGCCGTCTCAGGTAACTGTCCCGGGGCCTGGGGCCTCCAAGTCCACACAACTCCTCTCACTGCTGCCTACAGAACAAGAACTCTGAACTCTGAACCCCAACAAAACAGTAATGACGCATTTGAAATGCTATTATCTGACCTAAATCTCTCATTTCATGAAACACGAATGTACTAGAATGTTCGCAATACCTGCAGTATATTTAGAAAAGTATATTTTCTTGTATGTAATTTATCGTGATAATGATGGCGTATGATGTATTGCCCACCTGTAGTTCTGTGCCCAGTCCTTTTTCATGCAATGTTCACCCTGTTGATGGACAGATCTGAGATCAGTCTTATTCACTTCATCCTGTTTTTTTGCATAAACTCTTGTCAAGTGGCCATTTGCTGAGAGCATTTTCTATCTATAAAAATATTCTAATCGGAAAATAGCTAGTGATTTTAAATTTCTGATTTGGCTTGGATCAGAAATGCAGTTGGGGCAGTCAGTCAAATGAAGCGTACCACTTTTTATAAAAGCTAAATATAAAAATAAAACAGGCCATTTTATTAGGACCACTTCAGTTTAGACAATACGAACTCAAATCGTGACATTTCATCGCCTGAGGCTTTTGATTTTCTCATGAAGTGATTGTGACCTGCTTTATGCTGTTATTAAACCATAATGCTATTGTTACGCCAACGTAACCGTTCGTGACGTTACCGTGATTCGACCACTAGGTGGTGCAATTGCACAGCGTTAGCAGCGGTCCTAGTCGAGCCCTAAACCTGCAGGATTGTGGGTTCACATGCAAATGTCTCTTTCAGCGAAGGACCTGTCCCACATACCTATACCCATGGCAACCATGGCAAAGTATTGTAAAGCACAGACTGTGTTGTCACACGTGGCTTTTCTTCTTTGTCTTGAAGGCCTGAAGGTAAATCGCCTGGACATGTATGGAGAGAAATACAAACCCTTTAAAGGCATCAAGTACATGACCATGGCTGGCAAATTCCAGGTCCGGACCTAGAAGCTGATGGCTCCGTGGCGCCCTGCCTACGGGAGCACTACGACATCCACACCCGCGTGCTGACGTTTTACTGTACGCAGTGTAAACGAGCAAACAACAAAGCGACCCAATAACCAACAAACAAAGACTGGGAGGGGACTTTATTAACTAAAGTTTATTAACTAGAAATAATGCATTTCAGGATTTTAAAGAAATTATTATTTCTTCATGAAAGGTTTTAGTCAGTAGTGTTTGGAGTTCGTCATACCTTAGTAATGTTATCCTTCCTGATCGCAGGGCAGTCCTCTACACTAATCGCGGCTCCTGGTGATCTCGGACCTGGGGGATGACTGACGTTAGACACACAGACAGTGGAGTTATGGACCATGTACAGTCAGACTACAGTGACTGTATGTTAATGTACAGTCAGACCACAGTGACTGTATGTTAATGTACAGTCAGACCACAGTGACTGTGTTAATGTACAGACTACATTGACTGTATGTTAATGTACAGTCAGACTACATTGACTGTATGTTAATGTACAGTCAGACTACAGTGACTGTGTTGGTGTAGTCAGACCACAGTGACTGTATGTTAATGTACAGTCAGACCACAGTGACTGTATGTTAATGTACAGTCGGACCACAGTGACTGTATGTTAATGTACAGTCGGACCACAGTGACTGTTAATGTACAGACTACAGTGACTGTGTGTTAATGTACAGTCAGACTACATTGACTGTGTTAATGTACAGTCAGACTACAGTGACTGTTAGTGTAGTCAGACCACAGTGACTGTATGTTAATGTACAGTCAGACTACAGTGACTGTGTGTTAATGTACAGTCAGACCACAGTGACTGTGTGTTAATGTACAGTCGGACCACAGTGACTGTGTGTTAATGTACAGTCGGACTACAGTCAGTCTGAAACTCATGCACATGTTAGTGTTCAACTCTCTTGTCCTCTATGAAAACGGTCCTCTTCCCATAATCGTGCATTTTCAGTAATGCACCAGTCTGTGTAAGTCTTTGGAGTTTCTCTGTCCTTTCTGCATTTCCCTCTCCACACACTGACTACATCAGCCTCTTCGGATTTCCCATTCATCACTCCCTGTCTCTATTCCCATCATTCCATCTGTTTCCCTGCTCTTTCCTCGACTCCCTCATCCTTTGTGTTTTTATTGTTTATTTCTTTCTTCCTGTTTGGTTTGTGCACTGATATTCCTGTGTGTGCGCAATGTGTGGGGAACGTTTCCTGGGCATTTGGTTTATGGGGTCCTGTTCTTCTGATGATCCTGTTGATCAGTCAGACACTCCGTAGTAAACAAGCTTTCCATTACCAAGCCTGGATCTGTGTAGCACGGCTTTTATTATTATTTACATTTATATACCACCAACCATCACTGGACATGCGCACACATACGCACACACATATATACTTACACACAGGTGATGTTCATACAGGACAGTTTAGAGTATCCACTCAACCTGACCAGTTTTACACCACATTCCTGTGTTTATTTCAGAAACATATCTGGTTGAAAGGATGTTTCTCCCATGGATTACCCATAATGCAGTTCTGATATGAAAATATTGAAGCCCTTTAATTTCACCTATTGGTGGAGGTCCAAGGTCCGGATTGGTTGCTAGGTTATGGGAACCAATGGAACAGACTCCAAACTGAGCGAGCCCTTCAGCTGTTTTATTGGAGCCTGTTGTTTTTTATTGGCACTATGCACTGTGTTGGATGTTTTCTGTTTTGCACTTTTGCTTGTGTTGTGTGTGATTTTTCATTTCTGTGTTGGTCCTGAATCCACGTGGTTTCTCCAGTGCTGCAGAATAAAAGATGTGAAAGTGATTTGTCATCCCTGAGTTTGTTCACGTGCACGAGCTTCTCCCCTTCTGAAGATACTTTTAAAACTCACTGGCTTCACGTGCAGTTGTTTCTGCGTTTTTCAGTGTCCTCCTGTACGATTCCACGAACGTCTCAGAACTCTCCCTCAAAAAACATTCTGAAAGACAGTACACTACCTGGAACCAAATGCCTGTTTGGCTCAGCCCGGGGGCTTCGGACGAAGGCAGAAAGGTTCTGCTTGGACCCAGACTTCGGTCCAACCATAAAGGAAGACCGTATAAGTGTTAACTTTTTTAGGGTTTAATTTGGGAGGTTGCACAGGGCACTCAGTCCCTGACCTGAGCGTTTGTTCTGACTTCTGTGATATTGATCTTGGTCTGAAATACTTGGTCCAGTGAACAGTTTGCACAAAATATTTGGCAATTATCCGTTGGAAGGTGTTTAAAACTTCTTAAAGCAACCAATATGTGAAACCTTTCTCATGATAATGCTATTTAGTGCTAGTGGTTGGAATGACACCTGCTGTCTTGGAGATGAACATTTAAGCCTCTCGTTCCAGCGCGGTCGCTGAATTCCAGTCCGCGGTTTACTCCAGCCTCGTGGGTCCGTTGTCCCGGCTCGTCCCTCTCCTCCAACAACTCCCAACACTCAAGACACGAGAAGCACGAGAAAGTTTCTCTCTTAATTCTCAGCTCTGGTTCACTCATGACGCTACAGCGCGACGTGCTGGCAGGTTTCCAGCCGCGTCTCGGCGAGGCCCGTTGCGCGTGAGTCACGCTGTTGCTTGCACTCGCCTACGTTTTCCGCCGCGCGGGTCTTGGCACTGTTGGGGACACTCTTGTCGTGGTCAGATGTGTTTTAAGTAGTCCTACCTTAACAGACTCAGTCGCTCAGCAGGGCCATGCAACCGCACGCAGAGCTTTCCGTCCTCGGGGTAAGTAGTATCATGCTTTTTATTCCGCGGCTGTAGTTTCCTGTAGTTTGATGTTTGTAAGTTTCCTTCACGGCGGCCAGATGACAGCGGCTACCGGCGACCGGTGTGTATTCCGCCTAGAGGCCGATTAGGTGCAATTAGCCCAATACACACTGGTCCCTGATAACTCCGGACTGGGGGATGTCCGGAATCTGGTGCTCCGCCACTCACAAATGCGTTAATTAGTCGGTAATTAATCGCCGTGGCGCTTTGTGTTTACTTTGGTGTAACTTGTAACAAATTCCCCTGATGGGTTGGCCATTATCCGCGTGCACCCCGGGGTTCTGTTTTCACAGAGGGAGGAGGGGAGGGGGGTCTCGTGCCGATGTGTCGTTTTTTCCACCTTTTTTAAAGTAAACTTTGCTGCCCGCGTGCAAACACGATTTAGCGGAACAAACGGTAGCTCGGTGGTCTTTAAGGCCGCCGCAGGCAGCGCGTGTTCTAGCGGACAACGATCTCTCCCGCCGCTCGAGCGAAAGCGCCCGGCATGGGTTTTAATCGCCGAATGAGCCACGTGCTCATTCGTCGCAGCGCGTGTTCGGCCAGGATGCGCGCGCTACATTTTTTGTCTTCGGCATGCGCGGACGGATCACCGTTTCCCGCTTCTGAACAACCGGCAACAGCCACCAGCCTCCCTGCATTAGGGTGAATAAATAAATACCCCGCAGTTTTCTATAGCCTCCGCGCGCGACGTCCGCTCGAACGGAGCGAACGATCGCCGCGGGCGTCTCTAGCGTGCTCCCGCTTCACGTGCTCTGCGCCTGCCGCGTTAGGACAGCGCCGAGCCTTTCAGCAGCTGTCTGGCGTGCAGGAGAAGGGCGCGCACGGCTGCTCCAGCACTTTATCGTGTCTGGGGCGCAAACCACGCCGAGGCGTGTCGGGCTCGCGGTAGCGGAGCCACGGCTGGGGGTATTTTTGGGAGCGGTGCGAGACGCCGTGGTCCCCAAAACGACATAAGAGACGCGCGGGGCAGCGCAGGGAGGGACCCAGCCCGTAATGTGATATGACGAGGGGTCGTTCACTGACGGTTTTACAGACGGCTGAGCGGAGTCTCCGAGCACGAACAAAGCGAGCTGTCCTCGCGGGAACTCGCCCTTGCAACTGCGCGCGTTCTCACACGGCGCACGTCGCGCGGCGGTTCTACGTGCCGAGATGTGCGTCCAGACTGGGAGAGTGTGGCCATGCGCACACTCGGTGTTTAATCACAGTACCTGGCGTGCAGTGCAGTTACATATACACCCATCTCCGCACAGTTGTGTAGACAGGTTCATGTAGTCAGGTTCGGGCTAGCATGCTGAATGTTAAGCCAGTCCCAAATCTGCCATCCCCCACCGCACTGACGTATCGATAGCTGAGATGAGGACTTTTTTAACGCAGGGTTTTTCTCTCTCTCACTTTTTATTTTTTTCCCCCTCTTTTCTGTATCCCGCAGTCCGCTAAAGGCTGGAGGAGCAATGAGCTGAAATGGCCATGAAGCCACTGAGGTCCCACCTGGTTGGATGCCCTGTACTGCCTGCCTGCAGGTCACCTGTCAGGACAGGTGAACAGAGCTTGAGCACCTGAGTCGCCTTCAGTAGGGACATCCAGCCTTGCTCTGCCATCTTTGGTCGCCCTCTTTCGTTGGCAACCTACTCAACTCCAGCAGCAGTTACTTTGTTCACATCTCTCTGCTGTGGTGACACTCACCTTAATTGTCTCAAACCCCTTGTGTCCCTCCCTGGCCACCGTACCTTTCCCTGCCTCTGCTAGGCCAGACCAGCAGAGGAACCATGCCCAACTCAAGGGGTGCCTCGGCTCCCCCCCCACCCGACATCTATGACTTCTCCCAGGATGAAGAGGATGCCAGAGTCTTCCTCGGTTCCAGGGGCATGGCGGTGGTGTCTCCGCTGATGCAGTACATTCAGACGGAGCACCAGCACACCGGCCTCTACACCCTATCCCACCCCGAGCTCCCAGGGCCGGCGGTGCCCACCCGGAAGAAGAGGAGACGGTGCGGGACGTGCGCCCCCTGCAGGCGGACGGAGAACTGCGGCAGCTGTGGTAGTTGCCTCAACAGGAAGATTGGCCATCAGATCTGTAAGCTAAGGAAGTGTGACAAGCTGAAAAAGAGGAAGGACCCCTGGCAGGTAAGGCGTGTGGCCTATGACCAGGGGAGCGCATACTCCAGAAGCAGCTACACAGACACACACAAATGGCTTGTTATTATTCCTGTGTATAGATAAGAAACAATGCATAAGAAACAAGAACATTTCTTATCTATTAAATCATGTCATTGTTGTGGTGGATCTTAAAGGCAGCAGACAGACTCTCTGTTATGATCATGGGTTGTTATTTGACGATTACCTGTTAGCCAGGACTCTGGTTTTAAATGTTGTGCTAATTGGTTTTCCTTGAGATGATTTAGCAGATCTGTCTAATCCTGAAAGTCTTTTTATGGAATAAGTGATCATGAACTGGTTGTTGTGCAGATGTAGGCTAGTAATTACCGTGTAACTGTAAAAATGTTGAATGTTAGGACACTGTGTCAAAAAAGACAAAGAGGGGAAAGGTGTGTGTGTGTGTGTGTGTGTGTGTGTGTGTGTGTGTGTGTGTGTTCACACTCGAACCTTTTTGGTTAGTGTGTAATTATTCTGCTCACTCTGACATCTGAGAAAAATGAGGACTAATGTAACACCAGAACAAGTTCATGTGAAACATTTATGAGAATCATAATTACAGTCATTTAAAGGCCACACTGTGGGACAGTAAAGGTCCCTGCCATAACTCTGCTCCTCTCCTTAAACTGAACTGTTGTAACTCTTCATACAAGTTGGGTCGAGTAGTTTTTGAGAAACAGTCGTTGCTATGACACCATACATGTACACATTTAAACTAATTAAACATTTAATTATTCACCTTAGCCATTTATTTTATCTGTGACTTCTTGAACAGGCCCCAAGAATGAAGTCTGTACAGACTGGTCCGATATGGTAACAGTAGGCTCGGCCCTGATCAGGGTTCAGCTGACCCTGTGTCAGCCCTGCATTGGGTTCAGCTGATCCAGGCTTAGCTCTGCTCGGGGTTCAGCTGATCCAGGATCAGTCCTGCTCTGGGTTCCTGTTCTGGCTCCAGCTCAGAGGCATTCCACATGTGTGTTGCCTGAACTTGTCTGCCACACACCCTCTGATTGCACTGGTCTTTGAGACTGCATACACCTGACATCACAGCTAGGAGTACTTCTGCCTGTGTAGAACTGGTTTGGCAGTGAAGAAACATGTGGGGTTCTGCTTCCCCAGTCTGGTACTGGGTGCCGCCCTCTCTGCGTGGGAGTGTTCTGGTTTTATGGGAGGTTAAACCATTCAACTGTTCGAGGCAGGTTTTGGGTTCTTGGATTGACTTTGAGAAACGCTACGTTTACCAGACATCGTCTTCACCTCCGTAATCTCTTTTAATGTGCATTACACAGCTGTTAACTTTGGAATTATGGGATACATCAGACTCTGTCCACAAATCTCTGTTCGAGCGAAGGGACCCGAAGCTCCTGTCCTGGTGACTGTCCTGAGTTTAGCTTGTCCTCTGTCCTGTGTCTGCTCAGGGCCCCAGTAGATCACATGGCCCTGACCCTCAGCCTCTTGCAGAAGGCTGACACCTGGCTGTCTGGCCTGCAGACAGGATGGGTGAGCATGACAGTGATTTCACTCAGTTAACTGAGTGTCTTCAAGAGACTCAGTAAGGATAAACGGCACGAGCTATGGAGCCATCTTTTTAAACGCTACTATGTGTGGAAGGTGTTTTGTGTATGTGTTGTGGAATTATGCAACTTTGACTTGAGGTCTGAGGAGAGCATTATATAATTTATCATGATGGTTATTAAGATCATTATTATTATTATTATTAGTAGTATTATTATTATTATTATTAATAAGATTATTAGGTTGAAGGCCTTCCACCCCTGCCGTTGTTGAGTGCATTATGTTTCTGCCTTACACCACCTGCTGTGTGGTGAGAAATGAGTGTGAGAAATGATGATATTTGTGTGCACATTGTGTGTAAAATACTAAAGTCCAAGCCTGACAGGTTTTGACTAGAATGAGCCTTGTAGCTGCTGTCTTCAGCATTGGCATCTTTCTCGTGTCTTAGCAAGACCGACATGGAATTTGCTCCAGCTGGCTCGTTAAGATATACTTCCAGGTTATGACAGTTACCTGAAAGCGGTGGTTGGCTGGTTCAACCTGGGGCCTGTCCGGGCGCGAGGGTGAGGAGGGAGGGTCTGGGCTGTTTCTCGTCGGTTCAGTTCCTCTGCTCCAGCCGAAGGCAGCCAGATTATCGACTCTTTGTTTTGTTTGCTTGTTTGCTTTGGGCTGTGTGCTGAGTGATAGCTGGGGGAGTGGATGTGTGTGTGTGTGTGTGTGTGTTCTGTGACTGGTATATCAGGATCATCATACAGGGCTGTAGATGGAAAAGCCAGTTTGTTTCGAACATTCTTTCCCTCTTAAAGGGCCGTTGTGGAGGTCGTGGCACCGCCTGCTCAGGATCAGCACCAGCTCAGAGAGCTGGCCATCACGTGTGCACTATAATGTGAGAAGTTTAGCACTGCCAACCGCCAGCCTGTGTATCCACGTTTGGAGTTTTGCAGTCTGGTGTTCCCAGCCCAGATTAAGCTCTGGATTAATTTATGCTGTGAAAGACTCTTCACGGAAGTTGCTTCTTACTCCAGGACCGAGCTTTGTATGTGATAAACAAAGCCAGATGTGTTTTCACGCTTTCCAAGCGCAACGGGAAGTTTGTTCCAGGCGTACGCTGAGCCAGCAAGGTGGAGTCCCCCATGTCTGACCTGCGCCATGTAAATCTGAACTTTTTCTAAAGGAAAGATCACAAGATCACGAGAGCGGTCTGAACATTATTTGGAGGCGGGGTGGGTTGACTAGCTCAGTGTGCGCTAGAGAAGCGTGAAGCTCTCAGACACAGCGGCGGAGAATTCCTCCAGCACGCTCCATATGCACGGCTCTGTGACCTTTGACCTTTGGAGGCGCTCCCGTGACTCATGTGGGAGTCTCCCTGGGACACAGAGGGCCCCTTTTCTTGTCTTTCCTTTGTGCAAAGGGGTTTGTTTATTAATGTATTTATTTAAGTGTACATTAATAAATACATTTATTTATTTATTCCCTTGTAATGGCATTATTATTGTTATTGCTGTTAATAATAATAACAATAATAACAATAATGATTTGCTTGCTGTAATAATTTGGTACTCAGTAGTGTAGCTGCATATGGGGACGAGGCTGCAGTTGGGCTCAGGGGTAACAGACAGACTGGTAACAAACTCAGGGGTAACAGACAGAGCGTTAAGAGACTCAGGGGTAACACAGACAGGGGTAACAGGCACAGTGGTAAGTTTTTGTGTGTGTGTGTGTGAATACGAGAGGGGCTTATCACCATGAGGTCTCCTTCCCCCAGTTCTTCACAAACACCTCCTCACTTCACTCAAATGAGTCAAAGGAGAGAGAGAGACTTACACACACACACACTCACACGCATGCGCGCGCACACACACACAGCTATTACTCCACCTCTTGCTAGTTCATTATTAACTATTTACAAACCAGGAATCACCATTTCAGTGTGAACGGGACTCAGGATTTTACACAAATACATTAAGAGAATGAATGAGCAATAAGTGAATGAGCATGTTTTCAAAAAAGATCTCTCCGATTCATCCAGTTAATTAACACATTTATTAAATATTTAATCTTATTAGTTAATAATTGATTATTAGTCAGGACTTCAGTATATCAGTGCTTTAGAGCCGACGTTCTACACATATGTGTGAGTAGAGGACACACATTAGTCAATTTCTCACTGATCTAAAATCAGCCTGTCTGTACAAAATACATTTTTATGAGACCTGCAAAACTGGTCTCAGGTCAATATGAGTTCCCTCACTCCTTATCCATGACTGTACTGATGAAGAAGACTATATTTCACCCTCCCCTTGGACTGACCCCTGCAAGCCCGCCAACCCAGTTGACTACCTGTCGCCTGGCAACCCCATCCCATTATAGCCCCCCTCTACCAATGGGGACACAGCAAGTGAGTACACGCTGTGTTGCTCAATAAAGCTAATGACGGTGAAACCAGTTAGCAGTCTTTGCCGAGGTGGCAGTTTGTATTGCTGCTGTTCCGAGCATGTGGGTTACGGAAGGACTTTGGTTTTAGCTGCTAGAAACTTCCTCAGTGTGAATGTTGGGTAGCTCAGGCCTCAGGTTTCAGTGCTTCACCTTATTTCTGTTGGATGTGCACAGCAACACTCCGATGTTTAAGGAGATGGTGTGTGTGGAGCTGAATCATTTTAACAGCTTGGACTGTGCGTGTGAGCATGAGAGAGCTTGTGTGTGTGCAGGACATCTGTTTGTGTGTGGGAGAGAGTGAAATGGAAAGAGTTTTGGGGTATGTCTGTGAGACCATGTGACATTTGTGTGTGTGTTGGGGGATCTGAGGAGATGTGTAGATTAGCAGGCTTTAGTTTGGCTATTGTTAGAAAGGGAGGAGGTGGTCACAGGGTTAATTAGGATTGTCAATTCTTCTGTTATTACAGCAATGCTTCATTCAACACACAAACACACACACACACACACACACACACACAGACACACACACACACACACACACACACACACACACACACAGGTGCAAGTTCTCACAACTCTTTAGTGATGCAGCCTTAATGATCCCATCGAAGCAGTGTGTGAGACAGTGTGTTAAAGTGAGACATGGTGATGGTGTGTGTGTGTGTGTGTGTGTGTGATTACGACACCATTCTGAGTGCCTGTATGGACTTTGCTGTGTTACTCAGTGAACTGTAGCAGTCTGTCAGGAGAGAGCAGGTGCCGATGTGGGTGACATGTTATGTGCTCCAGAACCCTCGCACAGAACCGGCACGCAGCCGGACCGGCACATGCTCTGATCCGGTGCTTGGTTACTTACGGACGCCTTCAGCTCCACGTTCCTTCTGTTCTGGTTCCGTGTTTTCTACTCCATGGAATTCCATTAATTTCCCTTCTCTCCTTTTCAGTTCTGAGGCAACGGCGTTCCAGTTCTTCGGTCCGCTGTCTTTCTCTTTCCGTTCTTAGGAAGGTTCGTTATGTGTATGCCCAGAGAAGAGCAAAGAACTCTTTCACGCTCGCACGCATGCTCGCAGACTCGCACGCAAGCTTCATACGGCGTGTTTATTTTTTTTAAACGTTGCACGAGTCACGATCGAGAGAGAGGTGGAGTCTCACCCCTTCCCAGCGTAACATCACAACACCTCGTGGTTCCTGCAAGCCCAACTGCGCGTGCACACACTCACACACACATACACATGTGCCTTTGCACGCACTCGCGCGTGCGCGCACGCTCACACACGCATGCATGACGTAGCTGGAGTTCCCACACTGCGTGAGCTGGTCCTGTCACAACTGCTGCGTCACCAAACCACCGATTTCTTTCCTTCCAGGGTGGTTTCTTCAACCCCTCTCTCTCTCTCTCTCTCTCTCTCTCTCTCTCTCTCTCTCTCTGACACCTCATGACATTTATCTCTTCTTTCAGTTCTCTCTCTCTCTCGCTTCTCAGCGGTTTTTACCCATGCGCGGCACTAGTTTAGCGTTAGCCCGAGTCCGATGACCGCGGGAGCGTGGTGAGCAACGGCGGAGGAGAAAAGGGGGTTTTGTCCGCTTGGCCACTGCGTGTTCGCTCGCTCCTCCGCTGGGTAAAATGTCCTCGGCTAACGGCCGGCCAGTCGTTCTCAGCATCGCTGGTTTTGTTTGTTGTTGGGAGGAGATGTGATCGCGTCTTGTGTTTTGTGATTGAGGTCAGTAGTTTGTATCTGTGTGTGTGTGTTTGCATTTGCTTGGGAAATTCAGTTTCCCAAAGTTGTTGCCTGCCGCTGACGGTCACTTGTACCTGGTGTGTTGGTGACTCTGTCTGTTTTGAAACGACAGTTCGTTCATTCGTGCTGTGATGCTAAATGTCATGCAGTCTGCAGTTTATTTCGTTATCAGCGCTCGTCTGCTCTTCAGCTGAACTGAAACACGACTCCAGCTCCAGAACACGCGTGTGCTGTTTACGGTCATGTGACGGGCTGCTGGCAGCCACTTCAGGAAATCATTTTCCACAGTCACAATAATTCTGCAGGGTCACTGAGGGCGTCATGACGACTGATCTATCTTAAACAATACAGGCCTGCGGTCTGGAATACACCTCTGCCTTTCCTTTGTGTCTGGGCTTTTACTAAGAGCAAACCTGACCAAAGCCTCCCAGAACGGTGCCTTTCCCTGTAAATGGGTTCTGCTGCATCCTGAATCAGACTTCTCCCCAATCTTGTTAGAGTGTAGAGTTGCATGCCATTGCCTCACAGGTCTGTTGGGCTGTTTTTCTGTCTCTGACTATGATTGGTTATCTTGCATTTCGGTGAGTGTGTGCATGTGCGCAGTGCAGTCCAGTCCAGTTTTTGCACATTGCCGAGACACAGATGGTCTTCGGTGATAGCACATACCAGAGGCATTGTTTAGACCAGGAAAGCTGGAGGAGTTAATTGACAGGCAGAGAGAGAGAAGGAGAGAGAGAGACAGAGAGACAGAGAGAGTGAGTGTCCCTTCCCCCAAGCCAACCTTCAGTCTTGAGGACAGACTTACAGCCGCGCACTGTGTACACACACACACACACACACACACACACACACACACACACACTGCACAGCACGTGCCCCCCTTTCTTTTTTTTTTGTCTTCACCCATCCCCCTTCGTGTGTGTGTTTCTCGTCCCCTCCTCCATGTCTGTGGTTTGCCCTAGCAGCAGAGTGTACGCTTTGCTCTGATTGGTGGATTCACTCTCTTTGTGTGCTCTCTGTAGCGTGACGTAGTTGTGTGTGTGTTTGTGTGTGTGTGTGTGTGTGTGTGTGTGTGTGGGTGGGGGGGGGGATTCACATCACGTATGCAGTTAGCTTTTTTGCTTGCAGAGAAGGAGAGAGAAGGAGGGCTAAGAGTGTGTGTGTGTGTGTGTGTGGGAGGGGTATGTGTGTGTGTGTGAAGAGTGCAGCAGTGATAGTGATCACAAGGGCTTTAAATAAAACCCTTCTGTGTGTGTGTGTGGACAATCCGTAAAGGGAGGAAGTGAGAGAGAGAGAGAGAGAGAGAGAGAGAGAGAGGGAGGGAGGGAGGGAGGGAAGTAGAGAGAGAGAGAGAGAGAGAGCGAAAAGAGGCCAATGAACGAGTGAACACACAAGCGCACTAATGTGAAACAGGATTAAAACACAAGATGGCTTCCTGAATGGACATATATGAAAGAGAGAGAGAGAGAGAGAGAGAGAGAGAGAGAGGGGGGGGAAAAGAAAGAAGAGCGCGAGGGGGAGAGAAACACGCGTTGAATAGTGGCTGATGGGAATACGTCTGTGCAGTGTGGACAAGACAGCAGCAGCACGAAGCAGAGGGTAAATATCCGTTAGCTTTGAGCCGAGCTGTGCGACAGTTATGACAGAGAAGCCCCTCGCTCTGTGTGTGTGTGTCTGTGTGTGTGTGTGCGCGCGCGTGTGTGGAGCAGGGGGTGTCACAGAGCTAAGACAAGACGTGTGTGAGATACTGTCGGTTTATTGTTTTAGCGTTAAGCGCATAATCCTCTGGCTGTTGTCCTCTCCACGCCGTGTTCACCACGGACGTGGACACACAGCAGATAACTGAGCAGCAGCGAGTCATTACCACAAGCTTACGTCTTTTGTCATATTGTGGAGAACACCGAATGCTAAATAAGTGAATGATTAAAAAGGCATGGGTGTGTGAGAGAGAGAGAGGGGTGGTATTATTAAGGCTAAGGCTTCAAATATATACGTTTCTGTTGAAGTCCTTTTGGTTGTTAAAATTTCTCTCTGTCTCTCTCTCTCTCTCTCTCTCTCTCTCTCTCTCTCTCTCTCTCTCTCTCTCTCTCTGTCTCTCTCTGTCCCTCCATCATTTTCCCCTTTCTACCCCTCTGCCCTCCTTTCCTGACCGGATGCATAAGGTGGAATATTTTGACAACAGCATAAAAGATTCCACCTTAACCCAAAACCTGGCAACGGAGGTGAGAGCAAGAATACACCCATCATCGACTCTGTCCGTCTGTCTGTCCGCCTGTCTGCCCGTCTGTCTGCCTGCCCGTCTGGTTGTCTGTCCGTCCTGAAAGAGGAAGCCCCTCTCGTCAAGCGTGTCCAGAGAGCGTTTGTCTTGCCGGTATTCTGCAGTCTAAAGGTGATATACGGAGTGCCGGCCTTGTGGGTGTTTGTTTAAATCTCATTGTTCAATGTGTTACTGTAACTAACACAGTGGGCTGAGTCTGTCTCTCACACACATACATACACACACACACACACATAAACACACACACACAGCTGTAGACAGACAGGCACCTGTGAGTTGCAGGTGAGGCATTCTTGGCTTTTGTGGCTCTACGTGTGTGTGTGTGTGTGTGTGTCTGTGTGCCTGTGGTTCCTCAGTCGATGGATGGTGCCAGCCTGCCGTCCGCCGGTCAGGTGGTGCCGTTCTGATCGGGCACAGCCGGGCGATGTCAGTGCAAGCGCCGTTTAAAGAGTCCCGCGCTTAGAGCTTATTGGTAGAGAGACGGAGCAGAGCGTGAGATTTGTTAGAAAGAGGCCGCTCTCTCTCTCTCTCTCTCTCTCTCTTTCTCTCTCGCTTGCTCTCTCTATCTCGCTCTCTGAGATGGGCAGGCAGGGTTCCGAAGTTTCCCGGTCATTTGAGGTAACAGGAGTAAAAGTGAGTGGGTCAAACACATACGCATGCGTGGCGCTGAATCCTGGGTGTGTGTGTGTGTGAGCACGTGGTAGTCTGTTTATGGACTGGAGTAACCTGTAGCGTAGAAAGCCACAGTCGCGTGTGGTTTGCGGCGAGCTAGCGTCCACCCATTCCCTGCGTGGCCGGATTCCGGGTTTGAGATCCTCGAATGATTGCAGCACCAGCACTGTTCGGCTCTCTCTTCCCGTCCAGTATTCCATTCTCAAGCGAATGCCGGCAGCTCGGATATTCCTGGTTCGTCTCCATGGACGCACCAGAGGGTCGGAGCTACAGAGCGTTCCGTGAGCAGACGTCAGCGTGTCGGTGTTTCATCATGGCACTTCTGACACCCTTACGTAAGCGGAGGGGTTTGTTTGCTTGTTTTGATGTTTGTGAAGGCCACTGGCTTTGTTTTTGTTAGCTTTAGGCTTTAGTTTTAGTTTAGTTGTTCTCCAAACATGTATTTTTACTTTATTAATGTTTAATTTAAGAAGCCCCCCCCCCCCCCCCCCCCCCCAACATGTGTCTGACATTTACATCTTTGTGGCTGTTCTCTGTTGTTATGGTAACTTGTTACACTGACAAATACATAATGCAAATACATTTAAAATGAAGCGCACGCACACATATATAAACATTCATACACAAGCAAAACAGGTTATCTGCGTGTGTGCTTGTTTGGTGAAACCAGTTTGGTGAAATGCTGACATCTATTTCAGTATCTTGCTCCCCACACCCCACACACATTCCCCTGGTCTAGAGTTGGCACCAAGCTGCTGAAGGTGGGTGATAGGACGCCTTGCCTTGCTGGGGATCTCAATCAGCATTACCATGTTACAGAGATCACGCTGCCAGTTTGTGAGGCCTGGGTATTATTACTTTTTTCACTTTTATTTTTCAACTGGTGCTGCGTTATAAACTGGTGCTTTACTGGGGCGTTGTCTGTTCCAACTTTCTAGCTAAATATCAGAAAAGAAAATCTAAAAATGGTTATTGATATGTGTAATGTATGAAGAATGTTTAAGTATCACAATGGCACCTTTTTATCATATCTCCCATCCACCACTGTCCCATGTGGAGTTTTCTAACACTATCTTGGTGTTATTGTGCTTTAAAAACCCTACATAACTAACTAGCTCTACAGGTGTCTCTCTCACGTAGCGCGTCTCTCTCACGTAGCACGTCTCTGCTTATGGAGAAATCATATTTCTTTATGTCAGCCAGTGGCAAATGTTTAACTTTTTGTGTCTTACACTTTACTGAGCGACCTGTGCATTTTACAGATCTGTGATTTGAGCTGTAGGTGGTCATGTGACTCTTGAACCAGAGCAGCGATGTCACTTCCCTGCCTTTGCTCCTTTATCCTCTGTGCTGTTGGAGGCTGACGCAGAGACGTGATTCGGCGTTTACCAGAAACGGCGGCGCATTTTACATTTTACACACCTCAGCACGTGTAAAACAGGGGTGTTCAGCAAACACGCGTTATTTTCACAGACGCGAAAATCACTGCGAGCTGAAGAAGAGCCGACCGCCACGCGATGAAGAACGACGGAAAGTCTAGTAATGTTTTCGGGTGGCATCCACCGGCACGGAATCCCCATAGAATTATGGGAAAGGGTTAACGCTGACCTAGTTTCTGTGGCAACAGTGAGTGGCGCATGACATCATGGCTGTAATTATAGCTCAGGACCGCCCTCGAGGCTGTGGTCATGTGACACAGACAGCCAAGCATGTGCATGCACACAGGCATGCTGGAGGGAGACCAGCGTGCGAATGCGTGGTTGTTTAAAGGTAATGGAACGTGCAGAAAGTTTTCTTTTTTTTAAAAAAAAAATCCCAAAAGCTGGTAGAGTATCAGGTGTGGTGCAGTACATGTTCTGTGTCAGCTGGTCTCTCGATCGCCAAAGCTTGGTGGTTTAAGGCTGGATTCTGGTATTTAAACATCAGGTATTAAATCATATGTCGGTACCAAACAGGATGTTAAAAGAGGATGATGAAGTGTACACAAACGTCTCACCCAGCACACGCCAGAAACAACTACACAAAGAACACAGTTAACTTCATAACCAGACTACTGATGTCCTGCCAAATACCCTGTATTTCACCCTCAATTTAGCTTAGAGATCACACACACTCACACACACACATTCTCACACACATATATACACACACACACGCACACTTACTCACACATACACACACTCACACATACACACACACACACACACTTCACCATAATTCTTGGAACTCTTCTATATCTATACTTTCTTTCTATGATTTCAGGGGCCCCACTTCCTGTTTTGAGTGTGTGTAAATGTCAGGGGTGTGCGTGCGTGCGTGCGTGCGTGCGTGTGCGCACGTGTGTTTGTGTGTGTGTGTGTGCGTGCGCATGTGTGGTGCTTCTGCAATCTACCTTGATCAACACATCCCAGATTTAATTACCATATTTTTTGACAGATGTGTGTCATCGAAATTACTGGCCTTTAATCTGATGCACATGCACCTCTAACTCGCTCATTCACACACACACACACACACACACACACACACACACACACACACACACACACACACACTGCACAGCATCCTTGTGTTGCTGTTACAGTCTTTAACCTTGCCCCATCAGATGCACTGCTCTTCTTGAGTGGCACTGTGTGAGCCTGTTTTCTGCACCAAGAGGCGGAGCCTAAGTGCCCGCCCCCTTCTCCACATGCCGCAGTGCAGCCAATTGGACTCTCATCCCTCAGTCACACAGTTCGCCACCTAAAACACGGTGTTGAAGTTCAGATTAATAACTAACCGTGAACTCCAACCAAGAGCACAAACAGCGCACGCCACTGTGCTGAAGGAGGAATGGCTTTTATTCCACATTAATCCTGGTTATTGTTGTGTTAGCTATTTTTAAGACATTTCTCCAGACATTGGCAGTATCTGTAAATAATGTAAAGGTGTTAATTGTAGTCTGTACCTGATAGCTCAGGTTGTGGTAACACCAAGGTCATGAGTTGGTTTCCAAGGAGCAACCCACACTCTGGTACTGATAAATATGACGACAGTCTGGATAAGGGTGTCAAAAGCGCAAAACATCTGGCCTACTGTTGTATAAATAAATATTGCTTTGTGTCATGATCTGACATCTGGGGCTGGGAGATGGTAGCATGACGTAAGGTCGCAGGGTGTGACGGAACACTGCTGAGAAGCACACGCAATACTGCAGTCTGCAGTGAAACAAGATCTCCAAGGAGACGCTGGCCCTTTAAATACGGCTGCGTCTGCCGTGAACATACGGGGAGCTAATCTTAGCTCCACAGAGGGAGAGAGGGAGAGCAGATCCTGGCGGCGTGCCACCGTGCAGGGCTGTGAGCAGGCAGCTTGTCTCACTCTCTCCTGCCACCCTCCTCTATTTAGGAACAGGAGAATCGGCCGCTTGGTCGGTTTTGTTGGGAGGTCATTTATTTTCCTCGTATCCCCCCACCGCCGCCGCCTCGCTCTGGCGTTTTAGCCTCGGCCATGCGTCCGTGGCGCGCTGGGTTTGGAAATGCACCTGTGCTTCGAGGTGCTGTGAACGCGACCTCTGTGCTGGGTCTGTGCCTGTCGTGCCATAGGCTGCCATACATTCTCTCTCTCTCTCTCTCTCTCTCTCTCTCTCTCTCTCTCCCTCCCCCTCTCCCTCTCTTTCTCCCCTCCCCCTCTCTCTCTCTCTCTCTCTCCCTTTCTGTCTGTGTGCCTGGTTATTCTCTCTCGTGTCCCTCTCCCCAGACTTCCTCTGTGTTTTGCGGCGTTCACAAAGAGTGCTCTCTTTCGTTATTCTTTACAAACCCTCCCCCAGCTCCCATTGCTTCTCTGAGTGATGAGAATGACTCCACCCTACCCCCTCCCTCTCTCTCTCTCTCTCTCTTTCTCTCTCTCTGTAATCATCTCCCTATCTCTGTTTCTGTCCATCTCTCACTTTCTTTCTTTCTTTTTTCTTTTGTTCTTTCATGCTTTCTTTCCTTCTCTGTCTCTCTCTCTCTCTCCCTCTCTCTCTCTTCCTCCATTTGTAAATGGCAGTAATGTAGCAGTGGGGGTGGAAGGCTCAGCTGAGTCGTGCGTGCCGACTTGCACGTGCCTTGTGTCAGACGGGCAGGAAAGCGAAACGCACGCGTGCACGCGCGGGGCACCACAGGGGAGGGTGGAAAGACAAGTGGGAGATGAAGAGATGCTGGAGAAAGTAAAGCGTTCAGAACAAAAGGGAGTGAGATGGTGAGTGAGAGGTGAAGTAACCGTGGAGTTAGAGAGGGAGACGCAGGGAGACGCAGGGAGCCAACAGCGAGCGTGAGAGGAGATAAAGGAGAAGAGGCGTGAGCGCAAGAACAGAGAGGAGGTTGTTAGAGCATCGTTGATGTTGCCTAATGATGTCACGCCAACGAGCTGGTTCTGACGACCTCGCTGACCCTAAAGCGTGCTACTGCCCCTGATCACCTCACGCATCCTGCAATACCTCCTCAAATGCTGATACTTTTTTGGTTTGGTGTTCGTAAGCGTTCCGTTTTGAGTGACCAAATTTCCTGTTTGTAATTTCCTGTTTGTTTGAAGATTGAAGTTGTCATTTTTTAAAATAAATAAATATTCGTTACCTGATTATGGAAATAAAATATCTCCCAAATATCTTGCGAACCTTATGAATCAGTCCAGCAACACACTACTGTTTTTCCAGCCTGCTGGCAACCTGGATCAAGCAGGATAAACATACTCACTATATACAGAACAATGTTCAGGAATGCAAATGAATTATGAGGTGTCAAACGTGATTAATCTGCTATGTACTGTATAGTAGAGTGTCTGTGTGTGTGTCTGTGTGTGTGTAGTCAGAACTGTCTTCTGTGTTATCTGATACATTGTGTGTGTAAGTCTGTGTTATCTGATACATAATATGTGTGTAGATGAGTATAGGTGTGCGTAGGGGTGGATATATGTAGGTGTGTGTAGGATGTGTATGTGGTCTTGTGTTAACTGATACATAATCTCTGTGTGTAGGGGTGTATGTGTATGTAGGTGGGTGAATATGTGTGTAGGGGTGTATGTGTGTGTTTGTGTAGGTGAGAAGATGTGTGTAGGGCTGTAGGTATTTGTTGGGTCTGAACAGTGTTCTGTGTTAACTGGTATGTCATCTGTGTAAGTGTGTGTAGATGTGTGTGGCGGGGAGGTCTGAACAGTCTTCTGTTTAACTGATACATAATTTGTAATGCTGCTGCATTTAGGTTCAACATTTGGCTTTTCACTGTTTTTGCAAACTAGATGAGATCACCGTATTGACGTGTGTGTGTGTGAGGGAGGGAGAGAGAGAAAGAGAGTCTCTGTACAAGCCCATTTGTATATGTGTTTCTGTTACTGTGTGCCTGTGCATGTACGTTTGGCTGGGGGTGGTTGTCAGTGTTTGCTGTGTCAGTGTGTGTGTGTGTGTGTGTGTGTGTGTGTGTGTGTGTGTGTGTGTGTGTGGGAGAACCGGAGGGATGAGTGGAGGATGATGAGTCAGGAGTGAGTGTTAAACTGAGGGAGAAAAACAGATCATCACACACTGTTATCTTTAAGCTATCCTTCACTGCCGTACTTCAGAGATCCGGACTGGAGAAGTCATGTTACACAGCACCGTGGCATGCTACCAGGTCTGTCCCCGCGCTCCTTCCTGCCCCTCATTAGACCTGTTCTGAGTGTGTGAGCGTGTGTGTGAATGAGAGACAGAGCTGTATGAATGATGTATGATTTGGAACAGATGCTTTAGCGCTTATCCTTGACTTTGGTAGCTGTAATTCGAGTCTGTTGTTGATGTAAATTGTGTTGATTGTGTTTTTTGTTTTTTTTTGTGAAGGTTAGGGACACAGAGGACAGAAATGGGGCACAAAAAGTGTGTGTGTGTGTGTGTGTGTGAGTGGGTAAACGTGTAGCTCAAAGTTTCATATGTATGTCTCTTTTGATGATGTACTATAATGGTGTCCCATGGCGTTAGGTTTGTTGTCTTATCATTGACAGGCAGGTTCTGATATTTATATAGTAAGCCTTGAAACTCACACTTATCACTGTTTTCCCGTCAACGTAAAGAAAGGCTTGATTCATAGAAAAAAAAGTGACATCATTTTTGTCACAGTTATAAAGGTTTCTAAGGAACACAGTGAGTTGCGATTGGAATTTTTGCTGCTTTGAAGAAATTATTCTCACATATTTAATACTGGATGCACTGAATTAAAGTCTATGTCTAAGTCTATATATAGTTTATGTCCAGAATTGATCATTTTAACATTAGTTCAGAGCCTTCGTGTTGTGGATTGGTTGTGCAGTCATTTCCTTGGTTAGCCAGTTCTAGTTCTATTCAGACTATGATGTGACCTTCCAACTAGACTAGAACCTCCGTATGTCTACAGAGGTCAGCCCCTATGTTACTGGGTTTATTTTCAACTTTACAACTTACAAAGCCCCCAGGCTTTGTTTAGCTGCTAGTTCTGCAAATCTAGTGACTGTTATTTGTTTTTAGAGGAAATGCAAGTGTCACTGCTAGGTCCTCTTTTTTTGAGGAAGTGACAGGACTTACCAGTTCTTTGGTGGCACAAGGTTGTGTTTTGTTGAAACAAAAGACATTTTGTTGAATTGTGATTACTACCTCCAGTTGTGCAGCACTCCAAAACTCCAGTTTACCCAGAAAAAACCAACATTTCCAAAACAGTAAACCAGTTCACTGAAAACTGTGTACGACAATGAATTTGTGAGTGTGTGTGTATATAGTTTTCTTTCATTTTTAAAAGCTTTTTTGCCCTTGTTTGTCCTTTGTGTTGCTGTCCTGCATTTCTCTTTAATTTCCCCCCTGAGAGGATGATGAGGGTGGTTTGCAGGGTTTGGATCTGCCTCACGACTCTTTCATGCTTCCAAGTGACTGGCCAGACATCTGATGGAACTTGCGGGGATAAATGGTAGAGGAGCAACCTCAGTGCAGCGAGTGTTCCCAGAGTTCCCTTTGCTGGGAGTCTCCATGAACACAGTAATCCCACATGTCTGCCGTTGTGCGTAACCTAGACCCAGACATCTGTCCGGTTTCCCCTGAAAGGGGAACCACGTTGTCACTCTCTTGGTCAAGGACAACACATGGAACAGCCGAGACCGCCACGATTCAATTCACTGCAATTCATTATGTGTGTACAGTTTTAGTTGATCTTGGGCCATGGCGTTGGGAGTACTGGCATTAGAATGTTGGGCTGCAGCACTAGACTAGCGTTTTGGGTAGTGTATGGTTGTACTAACTTTTTCTCATCTCCTTTGCATTTATTTTCTCATAGTGAAGTGAAGAATTGTCTCATAATTTTGTTTGTGTATGTGTGTGGAGTTCTCATGTTTTCTTGCCGTTCATTAGCTTGGTATCTCTGTCACGGAAACAAATTAAACAAAACTTCACAAAGTATGTTAAGTGGCAGATTCTGAGTCTGTCAGGTCCGTGACAGCCGTGCTGTAAGCATGTGTGTGATTTAACTTTGTCCTCTCGGGTTTAGACCAGTCCTGTGTGATGTTTGCGGCTTGCCGTAGAAAAGCCTTAGCGTAGTAGCAGTGTTCAAAAATGCCGTGTCATTGGTGGAGCGAGGGAGCACGAGGGAGAGAGCAAGGCCAGTGGGCGGGTGAATGTGTGTGTGTGTGTGTGTGTCTGTGAGAGAGTGAGAGAGAGACAGGGTAGGCAAATTAGTGTTCTGTGGTATGACACATCTGCCCACCCCACTAGCTGATGCACGGAGGGGTGGGCTCTGATGATGTAACAGTGATGTCATAATTATGCTCTCTTTCACACACACACACACACACACACACACACACACACACACTCGTATTCCCCTATTCTACTCTGCCACCACCAATCGCAGTTTTGCTCTTCCATCTGGCTCCTGCCTGTGGTTGCATACATGTGAGTGCATGTGTGTGTGTGTGTGTGTGTGTGTGTGTGTGTGTTTGGGGTTACCGCCTCTATGTTGGCAGCGTCAATAGCACAGATCCAAGTGACAGCGCCGTAGAGTAAAGCAGCGAGAGGCTCACACACACATACACACACACACACACATACACACACAGATCTCTGCCCATCCAGGCCAGAAGCGCATGGAGAGAGGGTGTGGGAGTGTCAGGGAGGAAGAGGAGGAGAGATGAGATGCCCGAGTGTAGTCCGGAGCTAATGCGGAGTCGCTCCGTCCGCCGTCATCGGGGGCGGTAACGACCGAACCGCTCCACTCTGCTCCGGAACTGTCAAGTCCAAAACAAACCAAAACGAAGGAGCGTGAGAAAGAGAGAGAGAGAGAGAGAGAGAGAGAGAGAGAGAGAGAGGGGAAGGAAAAAGATGAAAGAAGCGAGTGAATTAAGGCGCAGGGCTGATCAGGCTGGGTGGAGGTGAGCGGGGCAGGAGCCCGGAGGAGGGATTCACGAGGCGGAGAGGCGGGAGTCTGGCACAGCTGAACGCCGCCTCTCCGCCTCCTTCTGCCCGGATCCCGTGTGGCTCATCTGTGGCTCCTGTGTGGCTCATCTGTGGCTCCTGTGCGACTCCTTCTTCTCTCCGCTCTGGATCCCCTCATCCGGTCACTCGTCCCGCAGTCTCTCCTCATCCGTTCGCTCGTGTGTCTCTCTCTTTCTTGTAAACGCGCGCGTGTGATTGTGGTTCTTTATTTCCTCTTTCTCTAAAGCTTTCTCTCTCTCCCTGCTCTCTGTGTTTGTCTCTCGGCGGTTCGGCTTCGCTCTGCCCCGCGGTTCCCGTCCGCTCCTCCGTCCCGCTGCTCCTCTCGCTGTCCCGTCTGTCTGTTTCCCTTCGGAGCGCTCATATCCACGCGTGCTGG
>NC_137501.1:1845000-1847500 GCF_041902795.1 Electrophorus electricus
TGAGAGCACAAAGTATTATGAGTAAATTTACCCTAAACCAGATTGGCTGGTTAAGCATCCAAGTGTTTAAACAAAGCTGTTTAAATGTTTACTCAAGCCTTTGGAGGTTTCGAGTGTTGTAACGTTGTGCTCCTCTGTGTCTTTGGCAGACTGTTTCAGGGGTGGGTTCAGTGGATGGCCCCAGAGGAAGTGTCCAGATGGAAAATGACCATGACCGCCTAGAGAAAGGCGTGTTGCACCAGGAGTCGTCTAATGGGTTGAACCGGCACGCAGGAAATGGAGAGGGGACGAATGGCCTTGAAGGTGGAGCTTTGGCCAGAGGGCAGCAACAGCAGAACCACCAGGAGACATTGGCATGTCTTCCCCAAACACAGGGCTGGTGTCCTATAGGAGGCGCTAACCTCCAAGAGCAACAGGCCGGCTGGAACAACCAAGCAACCAGAAGCTCAGTAAACAATGTGGACATGGAGGACGCTAGGACCTTGGTGGCCTTCTCGGCTAACGCTGGCTCCCTGCCCCCTTGCAGCGTTAGCCAGCCTTCTCCAAATCCTACTGCACAGCTATATGAGAGGTTCAGCCAGGAGATGGCTAGTCGCGGAGATGACGCTAAGCAGAAAGGATGGTGCGGCGAGAGTGAGCCGTGCACTCCAGAGGATCTGAGCAAGCTCCAGACGGCACTGAGCCAAGCCCGTCATGGCCACAAGCCACCCAACTGCGACTGCGAGGGACCCGAATGCCCAGACTACCTAGAATGGCTGGAGAAGAAGATCAAAATGGCAGCTGACAGCCAGGACAAGGGGCTTTGCAAGATGTCAGGTGTTCCCCAGCTACAGACGCAGCACTATCAGTCCAAGCCCAAAACTCAACCCATTGGGACTAGCACTTCCTGTGGAACGGATCTGCAGTCGCAGAACACCGTTAAGCAACCTCCTGTCCCAAGACCATATGGGCCGCCCCCACCTATCCCCTGCTCACCCAGTGTGCTGTCTATTGCCAAGGAGAGGAATGTCAGCCTACAGACAGCCATTGCCATTGAGGCATTGACTCAACTATCTGGAACTGGTGGAGCTGTGGGTGAATCCATGTCTGTCAACTCCCACCACCAGGTTTCCCTTCAAACACCATCCCAGTCCCAAAATGGGATACAATTGGTTTCTTCCTCATCCGGGCCCCTCAAGTCGTCCTCTGTCTCCCCGATGCCTCAGTCTGTCTCTCCTGGGAATTTTCCTCAACAGGACCCTACATCATGGGAGCAGTCCCAACCTCAGTCCCAGGGCCCTGCTCACCACTCTTCCCAGTATGGCTCCTCCAACTCCCCCTTCCCAAACTCACGCCCAGCTACTGCTAGCCCCTTTCCCCAGCAGTGGCAGCAGGGTACTGGGGCAAGCTGCGAGAAGAGCTCCCAAAGGAACCCCTGGATGATGTTGAACTCTGAGCCCCAGGCCCGTTTTCCTCACCCATCCCTCTGTGGCGGCGGCGACCCGATGTCTGAGCTGAAGCAGCTCCTGGGAGACACCAGCGGAAAATACGCCAAAGCTGCCTTTAAGTTCCCAGCACCTCCTCATGGCCTGAATGACAGCCACAAAGCTGGCCACCAGGTCATGCCTCATGTCAAGCAGGAGGTGGACCACGGGGATTACCCAGATCAGGCGTCGTGTGCTGCGGTGGGCCAATACGGCATGGTCAACGGTCAACAGCAGTACCAGGGCCAGCAGTTTTCTCAATCCATTAGGCACTCAACTCAGGCAGCACTGCAACAGCATCTACATCACAAGCGTAACCTCTTCTCCAACCCCCAGCCCTTCAGCCCACGGGTTCCCACGATGTGCCAGACACTCCGCAAGTGGTGGCCCCAGACCACTGCAGAGAGCTCATTAGACATCAAACAGGAGCCCAAGAAGAAAAAGAACGCACAGAGCTCTCCCCACCTCAAGCAGCCAATGAGTGGGCTGCTGGGTGCTTTGGGCTCACCTCTTCCTAAACCTAAACAAATCATCATCAAGAAGCCCAAGCAGAAGGCCTCTCAGCCTACCTTTCTCCCGAAGAGCCAGATCACCATACAGAAACCCCCTCCAAGCTTGCCAGTGAGTATGCCATCCCTACCCAATTTTATACCATCTCTACCAGGCATGGAGGCTGGGTTTCCCCCCTGTCCACCTCTATATAACCCCTCTCAGGTGGCTGCAAGCCAAGCATCTCCAGCCCAATCTCAGGAATCCATTATGAACAGCAGTAGTATCCCCATCTCTGAAAACAATGCCCTGGCCCCTAACCCCATGTCCGTCCCGGTGCCCCCTGCCCAGGAAGGGCTGACCAGCTCAGGCCTGACTGAAGCAGGGGAGGGTACTCTATCCACCACTTCCACACTTCAGACCTCCGCATCTCAGCCCACTCCACCGCTACCTGGCCTCAGTTCCCTGGATCCAAAATTCGAGGAGCTGATTCGTCGGTTTGAGGAGGAATTCGGGGATGCTTCGCCCTCCATTCCTGTCCCCGGTAT
>NC_137501.1:1852500-1965000 GCF_041902795.1 Electrophorus electricus
AATCCGGATCCTAACGTGACCCCTGACCCTGCCAGGGCCACCCTGTGGAGTGTGAAGGCTCTCTACTGAAGCGTGCAACTGTGGTCGTGTTGTGAGGGTGGTGTTCACCTTGCCGCTGGGTTGGCACTCTGCTCTCTACTCACCAGTGAGGGAGGGTGGACCATTTCTATAATGACATATAATTCTATAATGGTAAAGTAGGAGCACATACAAACATATACTCACCTATAATCACACATACACACACACACTGTCATACTCCAGATGACATGCACGCATGTACGTCCAAGGCTGAGGTCCTCCTGAGTGATGTGACTCTATTCTAGCATTTCCATGCTCCTGTGAGTATTACCAAGAACTCGTTAGCACTGCACAGAAGCAGGAAGATGCTGAAAAAAGCAACCATGTCAGTGTGGGGTGTGTATCCCAGCAACCGTGTCAGTGTGGGGTGTGTATCCCAGCAACCATGTCAATGTGGGGTGTGTATCACACATCGCAAAAGCCCAAAAGCACAACTGCCCTAACCTTTGCAATTACACAAGAGTTCATTCATTATTATGTGAATGGTAGCCAGCTTGGTTACAGTTTTAATTTTAACCCAGTGGTAATTTGATGAGATTAATTATTTCAGTGGATGCTGCTCCGAGCCCTAACACAGCGCTGACGGGAGGAGTTCTGGACCTTTTCCATGACAACGCTGCACTGCATCCTGGGTGCACCTGGGTCTGACGCCGTGTCCTGTGCCTTCAGGTCCGGAGAGAAGGGAGAAGCCATCCGTATCGAGAAGGTGCTCTTCACCGGCCGAGAGGGCAAGAGTTCCCAGGGATGTCCCATCGCTAAATGGGTGAGCCTGAAACGACCGAGCCGAGTTCGCTCGTAGCGATCCTCACGTCTGCCGCGTGCCGCTACTTAACTCTCTACTGTAGCAGTTATATGTGGAAACACTGTAGTAATTATTACTCTTGAGAAGCACACACACAAAATGTTTTTAACTTTTAACTGATTGCACGTTTGTTTCTTCAAGTCAAATGGGAGGTATTTTTGTTAGAATTTGAGTTGTGCTAAAGCTTGTTTGATGGATAAATAACCCTCCAGGCCTGAAGCCCTAGGGGTCAGGCAGGGGTCATCTGCTCCAGGGGTTGCACAGTTTCTGCTTTTCCCTTGTCCAGCATACCTGATGCAGCTTGCAAAGAACTCAGTATTGGTCCGACGAGCTGAATCAGGTGTGTGTGAGAAGAGAAAACCTGATACGCCCTGCATTACCTCACCGAGTCAGAAATGCCCTGCAAAAAAAAAAGCAGGCCCCAACGCCAGTGTGTAACCACAGAAGCACAACCACCCCTATTCCAGCCTCTTCCACACGGCATAAATGCCCATATCCTGCACGTCACCTCTACCTACACCTCTACCTACACCTCTACCTACACCTCTACCTACACCTCTACCTACACCTGCTTCAGTATTTGGCTTTAGTGAAACCCGCAATGAATACACACACCTTCCCTCTCGGCCTGCTGATTTGGTCTCTGTTTCTTTTGTGCTCTATTTTGTGGGTGTCCTACAATCAGTCAGTCACTGTAATCAGGAACTGAGACTGTGGGTTGTTTCACATTTATGCCCACACCCTACGACTGCAGCCAGATGATAATTAGTAAAAGTGTGATTCAGCACACGTTAGCCGTAGTGTGTCTGTCTGTCTGGCACAGTGGGGAAGTTTTTATCATACTGCGATCATTAGGGTCCGATGGCTCAGTTCCTCTGTCCTGACCTGTTACGTTTGAAACAGCACCCTCTAGCTGTAGACTCCGAATGTCTCCTGTGCTGCAGCGTTCTCAGTCTGCTCATGTATGTTTTAGACGGTTTTTAGTGGCATTACAGAGAGCACCAGTGGTGTGTCATTTTAGAAGATAGACAGACACACACATTTATTAACAAAATACTGAAAATACGAAGAACAACACTATGATCGCAAGGCCATCTCAACAAACACTTAAACACAGTAGATGCATGCAAACATGGGGACAAGCACAGACAACACTGATAGCTAAACAAGACCTTAAACACGCACGGTAACAAGGACAATAACAAAGGACAGGTGTACACATGACCAGTCAATACAGGAGGGGCGTAGCGACGTATACACACTCACACTCACACACACACACACACACACACACACACACACACACACACTCGAGCAGGAGGTGGCTGTGCTGTGACAGTTCCTACAGAAGAAAATCTTTTTTCTAAGGAAGGGCAGAATATGAGGTTAGTAATAGAATAGTTGTTAAGATTCCCACTGAAGTACTAAGATGCTCTGTATATGAGCATGGCATCTGCATGGAAGAAAGCAGTGTGTGTGTGTGTGTGTGTGTGTGTGAGTGTGAGTGAGTGTGTGTGTGTGTGTGAGTGTGTGTGTGTGTGTGTGTGTGTGTAAGGGAGATGGCAGTGCTCCATTATCTGCAAGGCAACCTACTATCATTAGCTAACGACTGTAAAACAGCAGGGGTCTCTCACACACACACACACACACACACACACACACTCACTAATGGCGCTGCTCTCTCAGCTAATGGGTTTATTGGTGTGTGATCCTCATAGTACCAGTAGCTGCACTCCCCCCACAAACAATGTCAAGGCACTTGCCGTGTCATTTACCAGTTCAGTAAGAGTAAATAATCTACATCTTGTTTAAACATTGTTGAAAATTATGATGCACAACGCAAGACTGTAGCTAATGATTTTAATTAAATGTTGAAAAACTGTTGTACATACAGATAAAACTGGCATTGGAGTAGATGAGAAGAAAAGCCCAACCTACAATAATAGTTATTACTGTTTTAGCTGTGTAAGTTTGTCTGTGTGTGTGTGTGTTTGTCTGTGTGTTTGTCTGTGTGTGTGTTTGTGTCTGTGTGTGTGTGTGTGTGTGTGTGTTTGTGTCTGTGTTTGTGTCTGTGTGTGTGTGTGTGTGTGTGTGTGTGTGTGTGTGTGTGTGTGTACGTCTATGATTGCAGTCTTATACACTTGATGCGAGAGAGATTTGTTCAAGATGGGTAGGAGCTGAGACAGACTTTCTCATTCTTGCCCTCCACCCTCTGTGTCTCTTTGTCCTCCCGCTGCCCCCTGCAGGTGATCCGGCGTAGCAGTGAGAAAGAGAAGCTTTTATGTCTGGTGCGCCACCGGGCTGGTCACCACTGTGCCAACGCCGTCATCATCATCCTCATCTTGTGCTGGGAAGGCGTCCCGCGGGCTATCGGGGACAAACTGTACCGAGAGGTGTCCGAAACGCTCACCAAATACGGCATCCCGACCAGCCGCCGGTGTGGCCTGAATGATGAGTAAGTGAGAGGAGCGAGGAGGCCCTGCCCCTCGGCCCCTGTGGGCCACGCTGCTGATCTGCTCCTGGAACACAGGAATCTGCCTTCATACCCCTGAAACATTGGTTTCCTAAAATGTCTAATGTGAACAAACCTTTAGAGGTTGTTTTGGTGTTTTTTGGTGTGTTTTCTCTCCTCTGATTGGTGGAGTTTTATTTTTTAGTGTTCAGCTTTGTGTCTTCTCTGACTGGTAGCATTTCTGTGTTTATCTGCTTCCACGTGCCTGGTTTAGCCTACGTCAGCCCTGGACCTTAGCTCAAGGGTCCGCTCAGGTGTGCTGGAGCAGGTAACCATTAGAGCAGGGAATGGTTAATGTTGTGGCGGGAGTCGGCAGCGTTCCCAAACATGTCCCCCATCACAAACATTCAGGTGTTTCACATGGCCTGCCTCCACAACACAGACTGTTTTTCAGACTGTCTCTGTTTATTTCAGGTCTCCCTGTTTATTTATTTGTATATTTCTTTTCTTTCTTTATTTAAATGTTTACAGTCTGTCACAGTGGTGATAAACTTAGGGGTTAGTGTTGGTTGTACCTTAACACTCAGGGGTTAGTGTTGCTTGTATATTTAACACTTGGGGTTAGTGTTGCTTGTATCTTAACTCTTGGGGTTAGTGTTGCTTGTATCTTAACTTTTGGGGGTTAGTGTTGCTTGTATCTTAACTCTTGGGGTTAGTGTTGCTTGTATCTTAACTTTTGGGGGTTAGTGTTGCTTGTATCTTAATTCTTGGGGTTAGTGTTGCTTGTATCTTAACTCTTGGGGTTAGTGTTGCTTGTATCTTAACTTTTGGGGGTTAGTGTTGCTTGTGTCTTTACCATTAAGGGCTAGTGTTGCAAAAATAAGTTTGAAGGTAATGGGTAGTTCACTGACTGAATTAAAATGCTGCTGTTCTATGAAAGTGGATATCAAAATGGCATTGTGTGTATTCCAACAGTGCTGTGTATCAGAATGGTGCGTGTGTGTGTGCTGACGTTGGTGTCACTGGTCCTCCACAGCCGGACGTGCGCGTGTCAGGGGAAGGACACAGAGCTGAGCGGTGCGTCCTTCTCTTTCGGGTGTTCCTGGAGCATGTACTTCAACGGGTGTAAATACGCTCGGAGCAAAATGCCCCGCAAGTTCCGTCTGCAGGGGGAACACCCCGAAGAGGTGAGTGGCTCGCCCAGGGACGAGCTTAGAGCCCTGACAGATGGATCACACGACAACACGCGAATAGGCAACGAGTCCGTGACGGACACTGTCAGTCGCTTGTAGTCAATAGCAACCATGAGCCATTAGTGTCAAACAATGAAATGAAATCAGGATCTCGTGTGCACGTTTGTTATGAATTTCTTGCTCGTTTAAGATATTTCCATTCCCAACTACTGAGACTGTAGTGTGGCTCGGCCAGTCAGGATCAGGCGTGTGAACGTTGAGCGTTGCGGTGTTGTCTTTCTGCAGGAGGAGCTTCTCAGGAGTAACTTCCAGGACTTGGCCACACGGGTGGCACCCGTCTATGAGAAGCTTGCCCCTCAGGCCTACAGCAACCAGGTAAGACCTCCGTGCACGTGCACACGAGAAGGAGTAGTCTGGCTGTCAGGTGCTCGGGTGACGGGGTGCGTCTCGCTCTTTTGTCTCCAGTGTGCACATGAGAAGGTGGCAACGGACTGCCGTCTGGGTCTGCAGGAAGGAAGGCCCTTTTCGGGCATCACCGCATGTATGGACTTCTGCGCCCATGCTCACAAAGACCAGCACAACCTCCACAATGGCTGCACCGTGGTACGTGGTGTGGCTGTGGGTGTCTGACTGGGTGTGTGTGAGTGTATCTGTATCTCTGCAGTGCTCCAGTACTGATGCTAATGCATTTACAATTGCCTTCATGTTTTCTCATTAAGTGGAATTTGTCTGATTGCTGTAGACCGTTGTAGTCCTATGCTCGGTCCGGTCTTCTCTTCCTCCGGTGTGCTCATTCCGATCTTCTCTTCCTCAGGTGTGCACCCTAACGAAAGAGGACAATCGGCAGGTGGGGGTGATTCCCGATGACGAGCAGCTTCACGTGCTTCCGCTATACAAGGTCTCCCTGACGGACGAGTTCGGCAGCGAGGAGAACCAACGTCTCAAGATGCAGAACGGTGCCATCCAGGTGCTGAGCAACTTCCGCCGAGAGGTCCGGAAGCTTCCAGAACCGGCCAAGTCCTGTCGGCAGCGCCGGCTGGAGGCCAAGAAGGCCGCGTCGGAGAAGAAGATCAAGAAGCAACAGGTGTCGGACACGCCAGAGAAAACGATCAAGAAGGAAGTTCATCACATCGTGTCAGCCCACCAACAGGAAGGCAATAAAGGTCAGAACCACCTCACACGCGGGACGATGATGGGGATCATCAAAATCAAACGTTATTTCTACAGCGTTTTTTACAACAGATGTTGTCACAAAGCAGCTTTACAAATGTAAGAGTCCAAGCCCCCAGTGAGCAAGACAAGGGCGACAGTGGTGAGGAAAAACTCCCTGGAGCACTGGAGAGGAACCGAGACTCAGAGGGGGGCCCCACCCTCCTCTGACCAACACCAGACACCACAATAATAACAATTCTAAGAGAAAAATAAATTAAAAATGAAAAACTCGGTAATGCTTAATCCAACTTTCTAGAGGTCCTAGTTTTATCCCGATGGCGTGCATGTCCGAGACCCGTCCCGCATGAGAACGGGAGGTGGAGGTGGAGCTAGAGCTTGCCATGGTCAAACCAAGGCTGTGCACGGGCAAATCTGGGAGGTTAAAGAGAAGAGAGGCGAGAGAATGCGTGTTGCAACGGCCACCGGAGCCATCACAGACTGTTTAATCGTGTACATGGATGTTGTATTTAAAGCCAGTGATCACTGTAGCCACGAACATCTCCAGAACATGTCAGGCCTGAGCAGGTCAGATGAAAACCTGCTGTTGCAGTTTACACAAATGTTTAGTGCACAGATATCACAACATTAAAGTTAGTTTATATATTCAAATGTAAATTTTTTTCAAGCTGTTGATACTGTTGAACAGTTGTGAATTTCGAGGGCAACGTCCAGGGCACGCAAAAAAATTTGAAATAGAAGAAATCCGGTAAAACTGTCTTAAATCGCTCAGGGCCTCATGCAGACGCCACTTAGACAAAAAGACTGATTCCTGAAAGATCCCGTTGACAGAATACAAGGAAACTCAGATTCAGCCACTTGCTGTAGCTTTTCTATTCATGTTCTCTTTCTGTCTGTTTTCAGCAATTCCAAAACAAGAGGTAAAGCCCACCATCAAAAAACAGCTGGTCGATCACTTTCAGGCCGTGAACGGAAGCCTGAACGGCTACGCGGCACTGGGGAACGGTAAGATGTGCCCTGATCCGTACGGTTTGAGCAGTGCCTGCCCCTCTTATCCTGGTCCCTATGCAAGAGGAGCTCTGCCTTCCAGCACTCAACCCGCACTCCACGTCAACGGCTTCCACCCTAACCTGCAAGGGATGCCCTACACCTACTACAACTACCCCTCCAGTGCACTTTTGCCCCCTGAGCTCTTGGGTTACGAGGGTCGCAATAGCGCGTGGTCCAAAGCTGCAGCTGTTGACCAGAAGCCCGACGTGCAGAATCTCCAGGCCCGCGTAGCGCAGACGTACCCCAACCGCTCGGATCAGCGGCAGCAGGTGGCAGACCTGGCCGGCCCGGGCTACCCGCGCCGGTCCGAGCTGTCCGCCTCCCCGGCGCCGCCCGACCGGATGCGCCGCGTCCCCCCTGTCGTCAAGCAGGAGCCCACGGAGGTGCCGCTGTTCGACAGCAGACCGGACGGCCAAGTACAGAGCTGCCCCACGACACCCAGCGCCTCCCCACAACCCGACGGCTGGCGCGGGCACAAGCCCAACGGCAGCCTGCCGTCCAAAGCCTGGGACGGGAATGTGAGAGCGGTCGTGGCTCATCCATCCTTCAGGCCAGACAAGCAGCGTCTGCAACAGCAGCTCCACCCTACCCAAGCACAGCACTCCTCATACCCCCACCCTCAACGACAGTGGAGCCCCTACCCTGCTACGTCGTCCCCGGCACTGTCTCCATCTCCGTCCCCTCACCCGGCCACCCCGCACCACTGGGACGGCCCTGCCCCGAGCCCGCAGTCCGAGGCTTGGGGTCCTGTCGGGGCCTCGAGCTACGGTCCCACAGGGCTCAGGCAGGGCACTCCCGTCGGCGCGTTCCCGGACAAGTTGCTGTCCCAGGCGGTCGAGAGCCGTGGTTCCACCCCGCTGGGGCTCCAGGAGAAAGCCTGTAAGTTCGGCGGCGCCTCCGCGGCGGGGAGCACTCCGTCTCCGGCTCCGGAAGGCCGCCTGTTCCCGGACGCGCTCCAGAAGACGGACGGGCAGGCGTGCTGGGACAGCGAGGTGGAGAGCCACAGTGAGCGCGAGGCCGAGGAGGCCGAGGAGGAGGTGTGGTCGGACAGCGAGCACAACTTCCTGGACCCCAACATCGGGGGCGTGGCCGTGGCCCCCGCGCACGGCTCTATCCTCATCGAGTGCGCCAAGCGGGAGCTCCACGCCACCACGCCGCTGAAGAAGCCGGACCGGAGCCACCCCACCCGCATATCCCTGGTCTTCTACCAGCACAAGAACCTGAATCAGCCCTGCCACGGTCTGGCGCTCTGGGAGGCCAAGATGAAGATGCTCGCCGAGCGGGCGAAGCAGCGGCAGCAGGAGGCGGCACTCCTCGGACTCTCACAGGAAGACATAAAGGCCTACGGAAAGAAGCGCAAGTGGGCGGATGGAGCGGCCAGCCCGTCGTCGGGGGCGACCAAGGACCGGCGAGACGGAGTGGTGACACGGTTGGCCCCCACACAGCACACCACCACTATGGTCACTGTGTCACCGTACGCCTTCACTCAGCTCACGGGGCCCTACAGTCGCTTTATGTAAGCTCTTGCGGACTGTGCCCCTGGGGGCTGGGAGTGTAATTACAGGGTTAAAAAAACAACAACAAAACACCCCAACAAGATGGAACATTAAAAAAAAAACAAAAAAAACAAAATGAAACAAAAAAACAAAACAAAACCAGAAACTCAGAATGTCACAGCAACTTTAACCCTGAATCTCTCCCAGCTCCGTGTCCTCTCTCAGACCACCAGGAGGACAGGGGGGCACTTTCTTTTTTTTTTTTTCATTTTCTGTTTTATATTTTTATTTAGGTTTTTTTTTACCTCAAGTTTTGGTGGCGGTTTGGGTGAACCCCAAACGGACAGGCTGCCTCTGGTGCTGTTCTCTCCAACGTGGGAGGGATTTCTATAGTTTACCCTCCCTAAGTGAATTTAATGATTCTAATTATTATTGCTATTATTATCAATATTACGATTGCTATTGTTACTGTTGACGTTATTACAGGTATTGTTATTATATTATGAAGATGACTATTTTTTATTTTATTTGTATTGTTTTTCATCAATGTCCTTATTAATAATATGATTGTTCTGAGGGTTTTTCTTTTGTATTTTCCCCTCTTTTGATGACGAGGCACCGCTGCGTCTCTGTCATCCCGCTTGTCTGACGTCTGTGTTGCCCTTTCACCCTCTAACCTCTCAGCAGTTGTCACCTTCCCATCTAAGCGAGCCACACAGGTGTCTTCAGTCCACGCAGACGCCGAGGACAGGCTGGCGTTCGGAAGAGGGCTAGCTCCGTGCTGTCATCACACATCACGTGAAGCAAAACAACACGAGGGAAGTCCAGGCTCCCATACGGGCCTTTCTGTAGACTCTCCGTCTCGTGAATATTCCCGTAGTCCTTTCCTGGTTCCTCCAATGGTGCTTTCTTCTGTCTTGGCTGTCTGCGATTTTTTTATTTTTTTTTGTAATTTTTGCCCTCACCATCATGCTGGCAGATGCTGGCCCAAGGTGCTCTTCATCAGAAAACACAAGTCTGGAAGTGAGATGGCCCCGATAAGGCGGGATAGCCTCACTCAGAGCGTCCCTTCTGACATCCACTCGGTGCTCGCTGATTCTGTCAGCATGCGGTGTCCACTTCTACTCACAAGACAGCAGTGAGACACTTCTCCGAGGTGCTATTACAGTTCGGTCCACCTTGACGACGCCCTAGCAACAGCCGAGCACTAGGGCAAAGCCTGCACCCCACAGCAGGGTCCCGTTAGGTCCTGTCTGAACCCAGCGGAGGGTCTAGGACCCTCCGCGTGTGAGCCAGGACTTCGGCCGAAACGGCTCTGGCGTCGGCCGGGCTCAGACGTTTATCGTCTGACGTTGAACAGAGAGCGAAAGAAAGAGAGAGGGTGATGCAGGTGGTTGGTGCTTCTTGCGGACCTTCCATGACTCTGAGGTGCCTCCATAGCTCTGCTTTGACTCCCATATACACCTGGAGTTCAAGGTGCTTATTAGCAGTCTAGGGCTTCGGTGATGTGAACTGCCGAGGCATGCGACTGCGTGCAAGATTGTGTGGGCGTGTGTGTGTGTGTGTGCGCGTGTGTGTGTGTGTGTGCGTGCATGTATGTGTGGGTGGGTGGGTGTGTGTGCGTGCACCATCACAGGCAGAGCTGAGTGGTTTACCAGGGGCTTACCCAGGGCAAACCCACTGCTTGGTGCTCTAGTGGTCTGGTGTGTGGGAGCGTGGTGCTGAGGTCATGGAGCTCTAGGCTTTGCCTCATGTTGAGACACTGATACCAGTCCCAACATGCTACGAAACACGGTCGCTATACAGCGTAGGTCTTTCGCCTACATCCACATACTTAACTAGTTTTTTTATTCTTATTATTTATTATGTGATGATGATGATGATGATGATGATGAAGATTATTATTGTGATTGCTGTCTTTTTTTTTTGTTTTATTGTTTCATTTTAGACAAATTGTAAATACAGAAGAAAAGATTTTATAAAAGCACTTTTAATCTTGATTTTAAATGAGGAAAAAAGAATATTGACAACTTGAATCCTATTTGCTTTTTTTAATGGAATTTTATCGGGAGAGATAGAAATGTAAATAGTTAAATATTTAGGTAAGATTATTTAACTGGTGAGGAGGAAATCGTAAATGATTCCTTTAATATTTAGGCTACAGTTGTCAGTATGTCAACCCTCAACATAAACGCCACACTGGGGTTCGTACGCGTCAGCCGACTCATAGGAAGAAGCATCTAGAATCAGTTGTTGCTTCCACTAAAACGGGTTCGGAGTGAAACTGGTCCTGGATCAGTTCTCTTTCTTTGAGACTTACAGCTCCAGGTGTGTGTTCTCTGTACTCGGTATACTGCTGTTCTTTCTTTTATCTTTATTTTTATTGTGTTTTAAACAAGTACTGTACGTAGACCGATACCTCTGAACAACGGCCGATTTCAGCTTCCTCCCCATCAAACCAACCAGGCAGAACTGAGAGCGAAACGCAGGGCCCGCGTGGCAAGAACATGCAAGGTGCTCACGTGACACCCTGGGTCACATGACTACATTACATTACAGCACACCCTGGGTCACATGACATGCGAGTGTGTAAGGTTTGAGCTAGCCACTGAACAGATTTTTCATTTTTTTTTGTTTTGTTTTTTTGTGCTGTTAACTTAAACCCGTTTCCTTGCTGAGGTGAAGGGTGTACGTGTTTCGCGCTGTCGCAGATTTTGAATGTGACTTGGGTTTTGGTTTTACACCTTAGTAAGATGATCTCAACTGTCTTTTACTCTTCAAGGTGTGAAACGTTTTTCATCTTTTCAGGATCATGTTTTGTTGAAGCCGCTCTAGCGAATATTTGACGGCAGTGAAACTTTCAACCATGGTGCTACCTGCAGAGTTCACTGTAGAAATGACATGCATAGCAAAAGAACAGTTGCTATGTAGTTTTTGAGAACTTTAATATGATATATGAACCATTGTCTCAAGTTTTAAGCATATAGGAAACATGTATGGTGCTGATCGTTTTTTTGAGTTTCCTTAGTCACGTCGAATGACGATTATCATGATTTGAAACAAAGCACTCCAATTTGTCTGTAGTTATTTTATTTAAAACCCTCACCCAAAAAACAAAATGGTACTTGAAACAGATATATAGAATCAATGATATTATACAGGTAGTAAAAATTAAACTCATATGCTATGGAGATGTATAGACTGTTAATAGATGTTCTGGTGCTCAGTGACAAACCCAGAAATGCGCTTTGATCTCGAACTTTTGATTATATCCATGCATTCCTTATGCATCTCTCTCTCTCTCTCTCTCTCTCTCTCTCTCTCTCTCTCTCTCACAAACACACACATACACACACACACACACACATTTTTTGCCCCCTCTGTCAGCACTAGTATGAAAATATCGATCATGCCCAATTTTACATATAAAAAAGACCAAAAAAATGTAGAGAAACAACACAGAGTGAGGAACTGGCAGCTACATTCCTGTATGAGTTGAAGATTCTTCTTGGTTCTCCTTTTTTCATGTCAAGTATGCAGTATGTAAAAACAAAGTGTTTTCTTTTGTTCGATCTCTCTCCTAGTATCTGTTTGGTGTATTATGTGAATACATAGTGTATGTGGGCAAAGACCCACAATACTGTTTTATGTTCTGCAAAAATAATAATAATAAAAAAATTAAAATCATGATTAAAAATAGTGTGAAAAATCTTTATTGGTAGAATTTTCTTTCAGTTTTGTTCGATCTTATTCTATCAGACACAACAAAGTTGCAAAAAGATATTTAAGCTTTTTTAATTTAGTTTGTTACTTTATTCCCTTTGCTGTTGAAGTAAAAAAGACCTCAAGACCCTAAATTAATAGCAATGAGACATTTCATAAAATAATAGTAGTCAGTCACTTCAGTGACCAAGTGATCAACTAATCCAAATTCTCTTAGATTTTGCTTTGATGATGGCGCTGTCATTACAGGTGTCAGATGTACAGTATATTATCCTCAAAGCCTTTCCTAGTACAAACACCTGTGGCAGTGTAGCCTGGATACCAAGGGATCTATTTGGTAGAAATCTTTTGTAATTTTCCGTAATATAGTAAGAAAAGCTGAACTAAGCGATGATAGTTGATGAAAAGAGCAAAAGCTCTGAAACTGTCTCCAAGTGCAGTGGTCAAAGCCCTCAGACACTACAGTGAATCTGGCTGTCCTGAACTCACCTCAGTAAAAGAAGACAACCTGTGACTTCTCTTGCAGAGGACAAACGTACCAGCCAGTAGTGCAAAACATGGCCAGTTTCCAGTAGCACAGGTCACCAGCACCACAGGTTATGGCTGAAATAAATGCATCGGTGAGCTGTAGACACAAACATATCCTCTTAATCCAGCCACTAAGAGCAAATCAGGTCTTTATGGCAAAACTGCTGCAAAAGAAACCTCTTCTGATAGATAGCAGAAAGAAGACGAGACAAAAATAAGGCCAGTGGACAGTAAGACAATGGACATCTGCTCTTTTGCCAGACAAGACAGAGAAGGTGTAGAGATGATGGTATCCTGTGATGCCTACCGTGAGGTGTAGTGGGGTGGGCTTTGCTGGTGATACAGCCGGACATTTATATATGGCACCAAGCGTTTTGTACTGGTGTGGCATTCCATCTGGCAGACACCTAAATAGACACAACATTTGTTTACCAACAAGACGAGCTTGAGCAAACCTTGAGACTGTAAGAATGATCTCGCATGCAAAGGAGACGCATTGCTGTAACAGAGGGTCACCACAGTCACCTGATCTGATCCCAGGGGAGTGTGATTGGAATGAACTGATATTTATCATCTTTGCTCAGTGCCATATTGAGTTTATGCAATAAATAAATATTAAGATTTCTACCAAATAGATCACTTCTTTGCCACAGTGTAAATGATTATCACAAAATTAGGATACTGAGTTTAAAAAACACCCTTTTTTCAATGAAAACTTTATTTTTGGAAATGCATTTTGCCTGGGCATACACCTGGCTATATGTATATTTGAAGACAAATAGATTTTAATTCAGTCTCGGAGTGTAAACCTACATATCTAATAATACCTAAACTTGACTTAACGTTGAGGACAGTTAGCGTTTGTTTTTTTGCTTCTCCATCAAGGATCTGCTGCCGCCCGTTGGTTATGGATGGTACTACATCTACTGAAACTGAAAGAGTGTTATACAGCAAACACTAATCACGTGTAAGAACAGAACAGTAAAACAAGCGTAACAGCTCAGTGATATGGCACAATAGAGTTTTGGAGGATTTAATAGAATTTTAGATAACAGGTACAAATGAATTGCCGATAAGAACTGACCTCTGACCTTAGTGAATCTTGGTGAATAAAAAAGGTACAGTGGCTGCACCCAACCCAATATTTGTGTGAAATTCCAAATACATTTGAGAAATTACTTTTTTTACATTAGGCAAGTCAAACGTAATTTATAGCATGTTTCTAGACATCTACGTATGCTAAATATGCTGTAAAGAGCGACAGACTACAGTTTTGTTTTTGCCCAGAGTTCGATATTGAGTTCTGTTGTTTTATCATACACATCGTACGGTCCTACCAAAGTTTACTGCACGTACATTTTTAGACGAATAAATAATCACTACTATAGACTTTGCAATGTTATTTTGACTTTCTTTACAAATCCATCAACGTGATAATGGTTTTTAATTTGGGGTGTTCCAGAAGCTTCGTTTGGTGGCCAAAAGCGTCCGTGTTACTTGGTGAGTATTCTATCAATCATTCTTCATGCACATTTGCTAAACTAGGACATTAAAACAATTTAGGAAAAATTTACAGACATCACCCGCTCCAGTCGTGGAGTGTGCACGTGCATAGGTCGCGCTCATCTCGGCTGCACCTGAATCACTATTGTTTCAATGATTATTCAATGATCCTCTTCTCTCTACTGATTCTGGTGACCTGCGTATTCTCCTCCTTCTAGATTTAAGTGCCACATTTGACACAATTAACCATAACATACTCATCGCCTGCCTCTCAACCATTGGCATTACTAACACGGTTCTTGAATGGTTATATTTACATTTATGGCATTTAGCTGAATGGTTCACATCCTATATTTCAAACAGAACACATTTTATTGTTTTAGGTAAATGCAAATCGCACACTGAAGGTGATCTCCAGGGATCAGTCCTTGGGCCTCTCTTTGGTCAGATTATCCACAGGCATGGTCTCCACTTCCACCGCTATGCTGATGGCACTCAAATCTATATTAACACCAAGATAACACCGCCCTTCAACCTCCTCCTTTATTGTCTTGTATCCAAGATCAAGCAGTGGATGAGCAGAAACTTTCAAAAGTAAACTCTGACAAAACAGAACTTCTACTTATTGGCCCAAACTCCAAAATCTCAAATTTCTCCAATTATAAATTAAATCTGTACGTGCCGTGTCTTGATCAGTTCCTCATCCACGGTTAGGAGCCTCGGTGTACTTTATGGTAATCTTTCTCTTTTGAGCCCCAAGTCAAGTGACTGGTTAAAACGTCCTTTTCACCTCTGTAATATCGCTAGGCTTAGGCCAATGCTCTCTCCACACACACACACACACACACACACACACACACACACACCCTGGTTCACACCTTCATCACCTCCCGTCTTCACGACTGTAACTCTCTTCACTGACGTCTGTCGTGTCCGTTGATGCAGGAAAGAAGAGACAGGATCCAGTGCGTTACCCTGTGGCCTTTTATTAATGCAGAGCTCTGGAGATGTCACTTCACAACGCAGTGCGAGTGAGATCTAAAGCATAACTTTGCAACAGACAGACTTATATTTCTCTCGCCTTGCACCACTTCTGCTTTGGTGTTTTTTCATCTCAGCCGTCACCTCTGTCTGATCGTCTCGTACACGTCTTCTTGCATAATCACACATATGCATGTCTAGGGCATTTCCTGTTATGTCTGGACATACAGTAATTATTTTATTAATTCAAGCATTAGTCCTATTCCATTCTGCGCATTATTCTCTATTAGTGTAAGCTTAGCATTCATTTAATTTATGAAACCCCACATGTCCCAAACACAACCATCCGCTCGCTTCAATATGTCCAAAACTCAGCCGTGACAATCCTCCTTCATATAAGGAAATCAGCCCACATCACTCTTAGTCTACATCAGCTACACAGGCTCCCCGTCCCTGAACACGTTCAGTATAAGATCCTCCTGCTTACATTCAAAGCACTGCACCTCCCTACCTAGCTGAACTACACCCGTACTGCTCCACCCGTACACTTCAGTCTTCTGATGCAGGTCTCCTCCCCATCCCCAAGTTTAGACTGGTGTCTGTAGGAGGCAGATCCTTTAGTGTCATGGCTCCAGAACTCTGGAACACTTTACCTCAATCTCTCCGTCTGTAGCGATTCTAGCAGGAACAGGCAAGAGGCAGAACGCAAATGCAGGAGGTGGTTTAATAAGCGAGGGTAACAAAACACGAAGGATAAAATAAACGGAGGCAAGGGGGAAACACGGAGGGCAAAATAACACACACTGAGCAAATGAAAAGGCAAAGACGACCCTGACTTACCAAAATAACTGACAAACTAGACGACAAAACACAGGGCTAAAATAACCAGAACAATCGAGGATTAATCAGACGCAGGTGAACACAACAGGGAGAACCAAAACACGAACTAGACCTGAGGAACAGACGAGGGGCGGAGAAAACGAAACCAAGGGACGCGATAAGGAAGTGAAGTAAAACAACGACACGACAGGGAAATCACGTGAAACAGTGACACCATCTCTGAGCTTCACTTTCCTCTTTCAAAACTCAGCTTCAGACTCACCTCTTCTCTGAACACCTCTCATAACTTCTCTTCCTATTCGTATTTGTTTATTAATGTGTTAAAGTCTTTTTTCTCTCTCCACTTTTGCATTTGTAAAGCGACCTTAAGTCTCTGAAAGGCACCATATAACCCTCTCTATGTTGGCAGACTACTGCTGGACACTGAAGAGGGACGTTCCTGAGGTCAGATAAAGACAGTCATACATTACACCTTTTAATTATACATTATCGATATTAGACGTACGTTTTTATATTATTTAAGTGTAATAGCAGACTCATTTATCAATACGTAATATAAATTAATGTCAGATACGTGATAGCAACTTCTAAAACAGGTTCGCATTCAGCATAAAAGTACTAAGGCGCACTTATTTTATAAACAGCAGAAGAGTTTGGCTTGTTTCCCTGCGTTACACAAACTCCTGACTGTAACTATCTCGACTGTGAAGGACGTTTATTGACACAACACGGTGGCACTCGCATGCAACATCTGCAGAGAACACGACTGAGCGACTAACATTAGACGAATAACACGTACACATTAACGTTACGGCCACAGAGACCGACATTAACACACACGTAGCAATAATGGCCGACGAGGACGCGCACCCTGACGGGTTTAAATAGACAGACAGACGTTCAACACTAAACCTGTACAGGTGTGTGGGGGGCGTGGTCACGAACACTACCCATGTGAGCCGCCCTACACGCGGCGGGCCGTACCACGTGACTCGTGGGGGCGGAGCCTTCCGTGATACTGACGAGTTCACGCGACATGGAGCAGAGCGACACGTGCGGATAATTACTCTGAACAGAGAATATGAAACATGGCGAAAATATGTCGAAGGGTGTTATTTCACTATTTATAACGCCGTACGTCACGTACGTGGCTGCGGAGATCCTTACTAGGCAGCGGTTTGACCTTCGCAGTTAAAATGCTTAATACATTCGCTTTGAGTCACTGGTACTTGGTGGAAATTACCTAAGGGGCAAATATGCCAATGCATTTACATTTAACTTTACATTTACGGCATTTAGCAGATGCTCTTATCCAGAGCGACTTACAAAAGTGCTTTGTCATTTACTCATAGAACATATCCAAGTACAGTACAGTAGGTTAGAATTAAACATACCAATGAACTAGAATACAGGGATGAATGCTGTGATACCTAGAAGTGCAAAATACGTAAGGTCGATCTTAAACAATGATAAGTGCTATAAACAATAAGTGCTAGAGTTTGTTAAACAACACAAACAATACCCTACAATAAATACTAAATTAGTAAGTCAGTATGGGAGCAGTGTCAGTTGTCCTTTAAATATTCTGCAAATAGATGGGTCTTTAGTCTGTGTTTGAAGACTGGCAAGGGACTCTGCTGTCCGGACAGCAGTGGGAGTTCATTCCACCATCTTGGAGCCAGAACAGAAAATAGTCTCGATGCTTGTCGTCCATGAGACCTGAAGCAAGGTATTTCAAGCCGAGCCGTAATTGAGGTTCGAAGTACTACCTCATGTATGAAGGGGCTGGTCCATTTTTGGCTTTGTAGGCAAGCATCAAGGTTTTAAATCTGATGTGTGCAGGTAGAGGGAGCCAATGAAGGGCGCGCAGCAGTGGAGTAACGTGTGAACAATGCGTGTAATCATTGATGCCCCCTTTTTTTTTGTACATATACTGTATGTTATGATCACCTTGTAATAATGAGGTGTTAGTGAACAGTGCTGATCTGCATGTGTGTTTAGACAGATTTAGACAGGTTTAGACCGGTCTAGACAGGCTCAGACAGGTTTTTAACCTTGTGCGTTAAGGTCTTGGCTACAGCCTTAACGTTACGCACCGAGTCGCTGATTTTTGTACTGCTGTTTGAAATTCAAAAGAAACATATTTCAATTTGATTTTTCCCAAGCCGATTCAAGAACATATAGGAATTATAACGAGCGTTTAATCGTTGTTTGATTTAATGTTTAATTATTATATTACATATTATGAGAAATGTCACGAAAGCTAAGAGACTGGCTGCCTGACTTTCTGAAATTGTTTAAAATTTGAGTTTAGTCATTTAATTGTGTATAGTGTTATCAAAACTCGACATGGTTCGAGCCAAACTAACTGCAGGGGAACTGCTTCACTCTTTCCGTCTGGACCATGTTTGAGGTGCGGCGTTACCTGTGAAGTGTTTGGCCACATGATGGCAACAGAGTGTGCGCGCAAATATAAGAATATAATATGATAAGTATAATATCATAATATAATAAGAATATAAGTCCTTAGCGATATTTAATGTAAATATTTTTATTGTAATCAATAATTTTAGTTATTGTCGTGATTTTTCGTTGACAGATTACTGAATGTGAAGTATTTCGTTCAAAAAGACCCCCCCCCCCCCCTTTGGTGTTACCATAATTAAAATATATTTCTGGCTGTTCGCGTCGGACAGGAGAACATTTGAAATATGCAATGTGAATGGAAAATTCAAGGGAAAAAAACTTTTGACAGAATGCTTTGTTCTGTCTTTTTAACTGTCTTTTTAAAATTTATGACCAGATATTAACATCATAGAAAGGATCCTCTGTGATGACTCTCAGACGTGCAAAATTTCAGTGCATGTGAAAAGTTACTGAAATGTAAAAATGCTGAATTGTATGAATAACACATACATTTTGGATTTAAGGAAGAATAACAAATGAGTTATTGCTCCACCTGTTAGTCCTCCTTGCTGGTTACATGACTTGCCATTTTGGACCTTTGAGCTAAGCTGTGAGAAACAGAGAGAGAGAACCAGCACAGAGAGAGAACCATGGGGTGGTAGCGCTGATCCAAGCAGTGCAGGGTGGTAGCGCTGATCCCAGCAGTGCACATCCATACAGGGCCAAGCCAAGGAAGGCAATCGACCTAAGATCTACTTTGGAATATGAGGGAAACCAGAGTACCCATATCAGTGACTTTTAAATTCAGTGACAGCCCCAGTCCTGGAAAACGCCACACTTTCAGTTGCATAAACACATCCTGACCATTCTTCTTGTGGGGAACCTTGAACCAGAGTCAGTTGTGATAAAACCAATGGGAAAATCGCAAGACTGGTTTGATATTATAATATAAAACATTTCATACACAATGAAATGCAAATAAAAGCGATGTATAAAAAACAGTGGAATCAAATAGAAAATTGTAATTGGGAAGGGTCTTGCCCATGACATGGTTTCAAGGAGAATAAATTATTGATGAAGCAGTGGGAGCTCAGAGGTGGAGGTACTTGAGTTGTAATCAGAAGGTTGCTGCTTCAAGTTCCACCACTGCCAGGTTTCCACTGTTGGGCCCCTGAACAAAACCCTTAACCCTCAATTACTCAAGTTGTGTTCAGTCAGAATTGTAAGTCACTTTGGATAAAAGCGTCAGCTAAATGCCGTAAATGTCACTGATGGATGTGGAGAGGCTGGTATGGCTCTGGAATTCTGAGCTGTACGAGTGGCCTTCAACATCTCTCCTCTATGTCACTTCCTGTAGAGTTCCGTTACAGGTCCAGTTCAGCATCATGGATCCAAGTAATTGGGTCACACTGGGCAACAAAATTGGAGACCCTGTATTGTGTTTTAGAATTCGAATGTTTTTAGGAAAAATGTTTTTTAATCACATTTTGTTTTTAAGTGTGTGGATTTTACATATATATTCATAGATATTCATAGTTATTACATTTAAATTGTGTACAACTGTACATTTAACGCATGATTATTTTTGCCTTTTTTTTGCCTAGCCTCAGGAACATCCCTCTTCATTGTCCAGCAGTAGTCTGCCCACACAGAGGAGAGCCACATTCCTGGGTTTGTTTTTGTTTTTTTTGGATCAGAGGTCTTTTTAATAATAATAATAGTGTTAATAACAGTAATTATAGTGTCATAAGAGTAATAATAGTGGTAATAACAGTAAGTATAGTGTCATAAGAGTAATAATAGTGTTAATAACAGTAAGTATAGTGTCATAAGAGTAATAATATTGGTAATAACAGTAAGTATAGTGTCATAAGAGTAATAATAGTGGTAATAACAGTAAGTATAGTGTCATAAGAGTAATAATAGTGGTAATAACAGTAAGTATAGTGTCATAAGAGTAATAATAGGGGTAATAACAGTAAGTATAGTGTCATAAGAGTAATAATAGGGGTAATAACAGTAATTATAGTGTCATAAGAGTAATAATAGTGGTAATAACAGTAAGTATAGTGTCATAAGAGTAATAATAGTGTTAATAACAGTAATTATAGTGTCATAAGAGTAATAATATTGGTAATAACAGTAAGTATAGTGTCATAAGAGTAATAATATTGGTAATAACAGTAAGTATAGTGTCATAAGAGTAATAATAGTGGTAATAACAGTAAGTATAGTGTCATAAGAGTAATAATATTGGTAATAACAGTAAGTATAGTGTCATAAGAGTAATAATAGGGGTAATAACAGTAATTATAGTGTCATAAGAGTAATAATAGTGGTAATAACAGTAATTATAGTGTCATAAGAGTAATAATATGGTAATAACAGTACGTATAGTGTCATAAGAGTAATAGTGGTAATAACAGTAAGTATAGTGTCATAAGAGTAATAATAGGGGTAATAACTAATTATAGTGTCATAAGAGTAATAATAGTGATAATAACAGTAATTATAGTGTCAAGAGTAATAATAGGGGTAATAACAGTAATTATAGTGTCATAAGAGTAATAATAGTGATAATAACAGTAATTATAGTGTCATAAGAGTAATAATAGTGATAATAACAGTAATTATAGTGTCATAAGAGTAATAATAGAGGTAATAACAGTAATTATAGTGTCATAAGAGTAATAATAGGGGTAATAACAGTAATTATAGTGTCATAAGAGTAATAATAGTGGTAATAACAGTAATTATAGTGTCATAAGAGTAATAATAGGAGTAATAACAGTAATTATAGTGTCATAAGAGTAATAATAATAATGGTAACAGTAATTATAGTGTCATAAGAGTAATAATAGGGGTAATAACAGTAATTATAGTGTCATAAGAGTAATAATAGTGGTAATAACAGTAAATATAGTGTCATAAGAGTAATAATAGGAGTAATAACAGTAATTATAGTGTCATAAGAGTAATAATAATAATGGTAATAACAGTAATTATAGTGTCATAAGAGTAATAATAGGGGTAATAACAGTAATTATAGTGTCATAAGAGTAATAATAATAATGGTAATAACAGTAATTATAGTGTCATAAGAGTAATAATAGGGGTAATAACAGTAATTATAGTGTCATAAGAGTAATAATAGTGGTAATAACAGTAATTATAGTGTCATAAGAGTAATAATAGGAGTAATAACAGTAATTATAGTGTCATAAGAGTAATAATAATAATGGTAATAACAGTAATTATAGTGTCATAAGAGTAATAATAGGGGTAATAACAGTAATTATAGTGTCATAAGAGTAATAATAGTGGTAATAACAGTAATTATAGTGTCATAAGAGTAATAATAGGAGTAATAACAGTAATTATAGTGTCATAAGAGTAATAATAATAATGGTAATAACAGTAATTATAGTGTCATAAGAGTAATAATAGGGGTAATAACAGTAATTAAAGTAAAATAGTATATTAGATCTTTAACCCAGTGATTAAATGTAGGTGGGGATTTATCTTTCCATTTCAGCAGCACAAGTCATCTTGCCAGAAGGGTTGCAAAAGCTATCGTAGCTTTGGCTGAAGTATTTATAAGAACATCCTGTGATATCACTCCAAAAATTGCCACCAGTGGAGAGGGTTCAATTGAGCTTTCCAGAACTCCTGAGAGGAAAGTGAATATTGACTCCCAAAAGAAAGCCAATTTGCTGCATGACCAGAGCGTGTGTGAGAGGTGAATTTTTTTTCCCTGCACCTGTCACACACTGCCTCAATATTTGGTGAAATATTTGCGAGTTTTACTTTGGACCAGTGTGGACAGTAGACAATCCTGAACTGCAGATTGAATAGGAAATGTGTTCTGTGTAAGATACCTTCCCATGATTCCCAGATATGTGCATATTTACATCCTCCTCCCGCTGTTGTTTTAATACCTTTACTGTTGTTTTAATACCTCTCCAGATTTTGAGTTAACTATAGAATATACTCTGCCAATTATATTTAGAGAGCTCAGGCTGATTTTGAGAGCAACATCCAGAGGAGATTTAGATGGTGAGGTGGGAAATTGAAAGTAATCTGATGAAATGACAGAGCTGTAAATACCTCGATCCAGTATAACAGTGACTGTATATTACAGGCCCAGTAATACTGAAGATTTGGCAGTGATGGACCACCATGTCACCAGTATCTTTGCAGAATTCCTTTATGAATTTTTTATTCCATATGAACGCAATAATCAATGTGCATAAAAAAGGATTTTGTTAGAAATCACACGTGCACACACACGCGCACACAGACATGCGCACACACACACAGATACACACAGACACACACACGCGCATACACACACACGTGCACACACGCGTGCACACACACACACACACACACACATGCACGCGCACACACACACACATGCCCACACACACACACAGACACAGACACACACACGTGCATACACACACACACGCACAACACATATGCACCCACACACACACACACACACACACACACACACACACACACACACACACATATAGCAGGGAGAGGTTCCTGGTGTTTATAACACCCAGACCCCTAGATATTTAAACTTCTTGGTATTCACTTTGAACAGAAACTGACTCCGTGCAGCTGACTGGATCACCTGACATATGGCCAAGAGTTCACGTTTCTCTAGGTTAACTTTGTATCCAGATACTTTACCAAAGCTGTTCAGTATGTTAAGTAGCCTTGGTAGGCTAACTAAAGGTTCTGACAGGTGCAAAAGTTCGCCCCTTTGTATGCCTCTAATCATGGTCTCATTATGCATAAAGCAGCCAGTGGTAAGACAAACAGAAGAGGTAACAGAGGACACCCCTGCCTCGTGCCACGGTCCAAAGTGAAAAAAGAAGATAAAGTGTTATTTGTATGAATTGCTGCCATTGGTGAAGCACAAAGAACTTCAATCCATCTCACAAATTTTGGACCAAGACCAAATTTTCTCAGTGTTTGAAGGAGATAATCCCACTTCACTTAATCAAATGCCTTCTCAGCATCTATTGAAAGTAATAGCTCAGAGACATCAGACTCATCCCTACGTGATTCTGAAGTATAAGTAAAAGTTATTCCATGAGTGATCCACCCAATTAATCAGTTATTTCTGCTGTAGACTGACTTGCTGTCTTTTGGTGTAACTGATGTGCAAGAATACATCCTGTCTTTTCACCATGTTCAAATATTTTATACTGAATTTTATTAGTCACATTTTCAGCCGGTTTCATAGATAACAGATTATATTTTGTTTGCATAAGTAGTCACTGTTCATACAGATCTGGAGATGGAGACTCTGCCATAAGCCTATCCAGTCTGAAAATATCATCTGTTAGTTTTTCAAGGTGTTTTATTAGATTTTTCCTAGTGAAGGAGGAGTTGAATATTATCTGTCCTCTTAAATATGCCTTCACTGATTCCCAAATAGTTAAAGGGGACATTTCTATGGTATGACTGGATATCACAATGGCGTGATATTCACAGTCAGTAACCAAGGGTAGAAGTTTTTTTATCCAAGAAAAAGTATTCTATATGAGAGTATGTTCTATGAACATGTGAGATAAAATGCTAGTTCCTTGATATAGGGTTACAGAACCCCCAATCATCAGTCATGCCATATGTGTCAAGAAAATGTTTGACTGAATTAGCTGATCTAGAAAGGGCAAGATGGACAGGTGAGCTTCGATCCAAAGATCACAGCATGTAGTGATGCTGTCATGTCCCCCCGCCCCAAAATAAGATGATGTGTATCCATATTGGGTAGTCGTGAAAAGATATTTGTGAAAAAAAAAACATGATCCCAGTTTTGCGCATAGACATTAGCAAGAATGTCTGGAGTATTGTACAGTCTGCCTGTTACTAGAACATGTTGGATCGACGTTCACACTTGACATAACAAAAGGAAGCAGTTTGTTAATGCGTATTGCTGTTCCTCTTGATTTAGAGTTAAAAGTGGAGTGGTATAACTGACCCACCCACCTCTCAATCTGCAGTGATCATGTGTGCGCAGAGGTGTTTCCTGTAGAAAGGCAATTGCTATCCCAAGCTGTTTCAAGTGGAATTGTACTTTACTACATTTTACTGGATGGTTTAAAGATTTTACATTCCAGCTCACATATTTTACCTGGCAGCCTGCATGTCTGTGGATGTACATTAACCATATAAGGTCACTGAATAAACCAAGATACACTTACATTTAAAGAGAGCAGACCACAGTGTAGCAAAGATATGAATCTTCATTAGCTCAGCATGGCACAAAGAAACAGAAATCCTTATGTTAGGTACAGTTAGTTCCCAACCCATATCACCCAGCAGAACAAGGTGACCTATAAACCCTATGTAGCAATATCCACACATTAAAGTGCTTATAAGGAGAGCTAGTTCAACAGGTTGTTCCACTGTATACACTGAATTATGAGAGAAATAAGAAGAATGTCACATGAGAACAAAACAAATATAGTTACAAAGTTGAAGCACAAAACAAACTGAGATGTAGAATATTGATCAAAAACATCTTTCTCAAACTTGAGCTCTGTCTTAAAAGGTCAACTCCAAAAGCAATCATTCACCAATCTATCTATAAAGTAGTGTATTCCAGTATCATAATTTAGGTTCAGGGACGGATCAAACTTATAGTACTGGTTCTGTCTAAACGATATTGGACTTCACATAGGCCATTACTTCCAATAGGTCCAGAAACTCTTTTTCACTGTATGTGATGTGAAGCCTAGCTGGATAGAAGATGCCAAAATGAACATCATCGCATCTGCAAATCAGATTCTTGATTTCAGTATTTGCGGATCGGGCACGCGCCACGCTGGGAGGGTAATCCGGAAATATGGAAATCCTCCCCACAATATTGCAGGCGGCCAGATCCTCTGGCTCTGTGTAAAATCTCCACGCAGTCCTGATGACATTGTAGCTTGGCCACCTGGCTGCCTTGGCTGAAGGCAGTGATGTCACCGATCCACAATAACGTCCCTCTCCACGTGCAGGGCTTCTTTCAACAACTTCGAAATGGAGACAGGAGATCTTGAGCCCAGACTCTGCAACATTTAATATTTAATATTCAACCCCCTCATTTGTCCTTCTATATCAAGACATTTTTCTTGCAGTTGGGCTCCTTCTAGTCATTTCCAAGTTGGAGATATCATCTGAGCCTGTGGAAAGGCTGTGCTCCAAATTGCTAAGGTTTTTTTTTTCGTAGCTTCCACATCAGTATGAAGCAGAGCAGTACCACTAATCACTGCCTGCTTCACAGCTTGAATCTCAGACTTAATATCATCAAATTTGTCAATGAAGGCAAATTTAAGAGTCTTTAACTCTGACCACAATAACGAAATTATATCTTCTTTCAAATCTGAGAGAATCTCTGCCTTCACATCTGCCTTCTCCATCTCTGAGGGCGTTGAGTGACTCTTGCCAATAGTGCTGGGCCTGTCAGCAATGTTCTTGCACATGTAAGTACTGAGAGCAAACTTATGGCCAGATAGTGGAAGCTGAGCACTGCAGGTAGGGAGATCTCCAGGTGCATGCTTATGGATGAGTGATGTTCTCAGTCTTCACTGCATCAACCTCGAGAGTGATTTGTCATCTCTACAGCTGCCACCATCTGTCAGCTAACGTGTGATTGGTGGGGAAGAGTTCAGGTACCCATGTGCATGCTGGGAAGGACACCTATAGTCTTGCAGTGGTGTGGTGGTATCCCCACTTCAGCCCTGGACGGTTTTAACAGCTAATGTTGTGCTAGCTGTATGCTGGGGGTTTGTAGGCAGGTCAGTGCCAGTGAAACATCACCTGATAGGCCAAGGTGTGTTGACAGGGCAGTTTTATGAGCTCCCAGCATGTGGGTATAAATTTATTTGAAGACATTCTTGTCTCTGGTTGGGAAATTCATATTATGTGAGGTTTAGGCCCTGTAAGCTTTACCGCATGATTAAAATAGCTGTGGATAATGTCAGGGGAGCTCTCCCTCCTCAGAAGCCCTTTTTATACCTTTTTATAGTATTTAGCAGACACTTTTATCCAAAGCAATTTACAATCGTGACTGAGTACCATTCAAGTAATTGAGAGTTAAGAGCCTTGCTCAGGGGCCCAACAGTGGTAACTTGGCAAAGGGGGGGTTAAACTAACAGCTTTTCTGATTGCTAGTCACTGCTACCATAAGTGTAATCATTCACTCTTTTCTGTCTTCATCTCTCTCTTTCTCATTTCTTTTCTCTCTCTCACCCCCATGCTCTCTAACTGTGTAATTATTTTTTTTTATACAGTTACTACAAGTGAAACTTAATTACTGTGACTCTCAACAGCACTGAAGTAAAGTACTTTTACATAGGTAAAGTCTGCATGGGTCTTATAATCACTGAGGATGTGGATGTGTGTTTCTGTTTTTCATTCTGTGGTGGTCTGACAATGTGACTTTTCCAGTAATGCCATCAACAGGCAAGACCAGGCTCCTGTATCTCTGATTTGGAGAGATCTATATACTCAAAACTCTTAGTTGAAATATTATATTAAATACTATATTTTATACAAGTTTTTTATTTTATTTTTTCCCAAATACAAGTATTTCAAATGACTGGAACAAAGCTGAAAAGAATGGCATAAAAACTGGACTCTCTTGCAGTGAAGTTAACACCAAAAGTTCCAGTAAATTAAGTTTCAGTAAGTGAAACACTAAATGCCAGCTGGCCTGATCACCCCAGCAGAGCTACAGGACGACTCTGTCAGTGGCATGAAACATCATAAACTCAGAGTTTGATGTGAGCCGAACATCACAGTCCCCGAGCTTAGTGAAAAGATGGAAACAACACTGGCTGACCACACGACAGTGAAGTGGATTATTGTGCACGCTGGCAAGAATGGCACAAGAAATCAGAAAGCAGAGTTATTAAAAAGGGACTTTAATAATCAGAGTGCCTCTCCCTGCATGGAGAACAAATATATTCTCTTGGCTACACAACAGTTGTGGCTTTCTTGCTGCACAGATTTCCACCCCCGTTAGCGGTGATGCATTGGCACGAAGATCCAAGGACTCCCTTTGCATCAGCGGAGCCACAGCATGTTCCGCCCCACCATGTGCGCCTGGACAGCGTTGCAGACTTTGGATCAGAGCCACACTGATGACCAAGCTTATCATCTTCCAGGGACACCACAACCCTGCAGTACCCTCCTCGCCACTCACCCCACCTGAACCCCCCAGTTGCAGTAGAGAAGCTGGTAGCAGCTGAGACAAGGCTGTCACATTCCCCGTCAGCCAGCCCTCAGGTACAGCATAAAATCAGCTCCTCCTCCCAGACTAAGAAGCGTCAAGCTCCTGCACCGCCTGTAGGTCACAGTAGAAAGAGACCAGTAGAAAGAGACCACCGCAAAGAAAGATACCAGATGGCGGGTCAAGAGGCTTTAATGAAAGCCGCGTCCATGCAAGGACATTTACTTGGTAAACATCAGCAGCTACTGGAGGGATTCACTCAAATGGCAGAGCTCAGGAGGTGTATGAGAGATCTTACCTCTCAACTTCAGCCATGGTCATGTCTCCTCAGTGGGATCCTCTCTCAGCTTCGCCGGCTCCTCCTGTCAGTAACTTTCCTGCTTTGCCTGGACATAAGATGAACAAATATGATGACTCCCCAGATAAATGTCGCAGATTTTTGCTGCAAGGTTTTCTTTTTATTTTAGCAGCAGTGTTTCTTCTTCCAGCCAGGCTCAGAGAGCTTTTCTTATGTCTTGACTTATGGACAAAGACCCTTATTGGACAACTGTGGTATGGAACACTGTACAGACATCATCTTTTGAGGATTTTTTAGTCCATTTCAAAGCAGTGTTTGACCATCCCTATGAGGGTAGAGCTTGTGGTGAGATGCTTCCCAAATTCCACCAGCTCTGTCTTGGATTATACCCAGGCGCTCCAGACTACAGCGTCTTGGAGTGGTTGGAATGAAGTAGCCTTGCATGTCAGAGCTGATGCAATGTGAATCCTCTCACCTTACTGCTGAGGAGAGAAGACAATGTACTGTGGAGCTACGGGACACGTTCTTAGAGAGTGCCGAGTCAGACCACACAGATTCTCTGCACCAACCCCTGGAAAATGCATGAGATCCTTTCCACATGCTAATGTGCTGAGTATTCTCACAAAGAAGTTGGTTTCCAAATCATCTGTCATTCCCATCTTGGTTGGCTTTCAGTTCCTTTCTTCTGTATTTACAGCCTTGATCGATTCTAGAGCAGAAGAGAATTTCACAAACACCCGACTGATCAATGAACGGGATCCCTGTGGAGCCTCTTCAATGTAGCCTGCACCTAGCTGGTCTGGATGGAGCCCCAGTAGGGGTTGGTTCTATAACCCTTTGCACGAAGCCTCACTACCACCACCCTTCATTAAGAGCTTTATTTATTTTATTCCTTCCTTGTAATAGAGGCTTCTGCATTCCCCATTCTTCTAGAACTGCCATGATTGGAAGAACTCGACCCTCTGATATTGTGGCCCAAAAACGAAATTGTTCACTGGTCCCCCGACTGTTTCAAGAATTGTCTAAAGCTCACCACTGCTCATATTTGCTCTACCATCATAGAAAGCCCAGTGGGTAATCAGGTCTCTTCCTTTCCCAGTGAATACCAGGACCTTTCTGCTGTTTTTTGCAAGGAGAGAGCCACCCAACTGTGCTTATGAATGCTTTAGAGCTGTTAGAGAGGGCCACATTACCCAAAGCATGCATCTACCTTTAACTCAGGAGAAGGAAAGAGCTATGGAGTCCTACATCAAGGAGGCCTTGGAACAGAGTTCATACAGCCATCCACTTGCCATATAGAATCAGGCTTGGAAATGGTACAGAATTCCCTCATTAGTTCCATTACATGGCATCACTCCTTTTGAATGTATTTTGGGCTACCAAGACCCCCATAATCCCATGGACTTCAGTCATCACAAACATCCCAGTGAAACAGTGTGGGAGGAGAAACATCAGTGCATGGAGAAGGTATTGCAAAGCAATAAGGAGCTTGCTGATCAGCACAGAAGAGAGACCCCAGTATACCAACCTGGGGATTGTGTGTGGATGTCTTCTTGGGATTTCTGATGTACTGGTTTCTGCCATAAACTGAGCCCTAAATACATCACTCTGTTCATAATCCTCAGAGGTGTCAATGACATTACTAACCACTTATGGTGATACCCCACCTCCACCAATCGAGTGTGACGAGACCCCTGTATACGTTGTGTGCCACATCTTAGACTTCAGGAGGAAGAGGAGGTCTCTTCAGTATCTGGTTGACTGAGAGGGGTGTGGCCCAGAGGAGTTGGGGGTGGGGGGTAATGACACGCTACCCTTTTCCCTGATTCACTACAACACAACCATAATTCTGACTACAGCCCACAGGAACACCACCCCAATCCTCATAATCCCACAGCTTCCTCAGGAATATTAACTTCAGATGTCCCTTATTCCATTGCCTGTTAATCATACTCGTCGTGATGTGTTGCTGCTGAATATCATAGTGCAAGCTTTTGGTTGATTCTGAAAAGTTACAGCAGGAAGGCTGAATGCAGGTGCCATAAAACAAAACCTCTAATTCACAAATAAATCTTTAAAGATTTCTTTGTTGCATGTTTACAGTACAATATTATGCAAAGCAAGAGAATCCTTTTTTTTCTATCTTATCAACAATAATATTACATAAAAACTGCAGTGGTGAAGCTTCTATTAAAAAGGAAAATCTGGAAGCACCTGTTTTAAGACCCATTTCAAATCTACCATTCATTGGGAAAATCAGTTATAAAATAATTTTTAAGCAGCATACTGGTTTTCTATCCTCAAATAGCTATCTAGACAAATTTCAGTGAAGACTGTGGCCTACTCATAGTACTGAGATTACTCTAATTAAGGTAATTACTGACATCCTTCTAAATAAATCAATCTTCTATGCATGCACATATCTCCACAACTTTAGGGGCAAAGATTTGACAACACCGATCTGAGAATCTGAAAGGTCAGACATTTTTGCTCCTTTACCAACAAGCCAGCTGGTTCATTTTTGTAATGCTGGACTTGCTGTGATGCAGCCACCATGTTGAGCATGACAAACTTTCTTCTGGTCATCGTGTCTTTGTGATGGGTTCCTGCCTTAACTGTGAAAATGCCCTTATATGACCAAACATATTTGTGATGACACTTTGTTGGATTGTAGTGCTGCAGTTTATGGTACACACAGACTACTAACCTCCATCCATTTTAAGAATTTTTTCCCAGTATGCCACAAGGCCTCGGAAGACATTTTCTTTCCTGACTTTTCCTTCTTTGTGCAATGGACCCCTTAACCTGTGTGTGTGTGTTCTCCCACAGGGAGAAGCTGAGAAGCAGAGACTTAATAAGTCAGAACCGTATGTGTTCAGTCATTTGCATGATGGTGGGCAGAGATTTCTCAGGTGAAGGCAAATCTTCCAGATGGCTTGATGGCTCAGAGACTCTCAAATGAGTCTTTCACCTGGATGTCAGCAGGGTTTGTATTAACCCCTGACTGTGACATAGGCAATATCCTGTCTCTGCATCACCTTCTCCACTCCTACCCAAAACCAGACCAGATGCACCAAAACACACACACACACACACACACACACACACACACACACACACACACACACACATACAGAACATACAGCAACTTCTGAAATTGATACAATTCCATATTACAGGTAGTTGTATTCATCTAGCCTTTACCTATTTGCTAATGGGCTGAATTATCTGTCCTAAGATCTGGAATTCTGAAAACCTGAAGTTGAAAAGTATTTGTAGTACTATATAAATTCAAACATCTCCGAACACACATATTTAGGGGTCCAAGCACTGCAGGTGTTGTAACCCTGCTGGGTTTGTTAAGGCTTTTTCTTATTCTGATTCCTCGCTGTAACAAATATCCCAGACCAGACTGAAATTCCTACTGACATGAAACTTAGGTAGTATTCCCTGGCATTGCTCAGATGCACAATGCTACACATATATAGCACTAATCATGGCAGCACAGGAACAAGCTCTGAACAAAAAATGAATAGAGGCTGGGATCTACCACACCAGGCATGATCCAAGATGCAGGCTGTGCAAAGACACCCCTGAGACAATCCAGCACATAACAGCAGGAGTCAATATGCTAGAAGGCAGAGAGTACATGGAATAAGCAAGTGGCTGGAACGACTCTGCTGAGTACGGGCTGGAAGTTCCAAGTTCCAAGGTCAAAGCAGGACATACGACCGAAGGTGGTGGAGAATGACTGTGCCAAGATCCTGTGCAACTTCCAAATCCAGACTGACAAAATGGTAATGACTAAACAACCAGACATAGCAATGATGCCAAAGAATAGAAGAGGGTTGTAGTGACAGATGAAATTGTAGTAAAGTGCTTCTGAATTAGTAGAAGGCAGAGCCAGTTTATATATGAAAGTATATAAAAGTAGATGTTTAAATCAGAGCATTCATTCCATGGAGTTATAAAGTTCTAACAGTGTAGATCAATTGTTTTTCTTCGGGTTTGCTTATTTCATTGCTGCCATAGCAACAACTGGCATTGCAAACAGATGTGTCATTAGTGCAGTGTCCATTAGTATTAAAATGCTGGACACTGGAACGCTGGAACGTGTAATGTCCATTGAAAAAAGAAAGGGGTTGGCAGGTAGTGTTTGTTCTTTCAGACACTCAAAGCTTTGTAAAAAGAGATGCGTGTGAAGTGCCTTTAACATACGTAGGTAATTCCAGCAGAACACCTCCCTGATTCTGCAGGGAATCTTACTGTAGCCCTTTCCGCCTTCCCCCTAAAGTTCATGAGGACAATAATCCTGGACGTCCTGTTGTATCTGCTTGTTCCTGCCCAGCATAAATAATATCCCAGTTTCTGGATGACATTTTTCAACCAGTTGTTCAGTCCTTACTTACATGTGTTAATTACTCCTCACACATTCTACAAATCCCGGAACGCCTGAAAGAACAAACGCTACCTAATTCTTTGCTTTTTCCCGTGGACGTTAAAGGTGTGTACACAGTCATCCCTAATGAAGATGGTTTGAGAGCTTTAAAACATTTTTTTGATGCAAGACCTAAGAAAACTCCTCCCACAGATGTTCTCTTAATTCTGTCAGAGCTTGCGTTAACTCCGACTTGCTTCAGCTTTGACTCTACTCGGATAAATAGTATGGGGACCAAACCGGGACCATTCTATGCAAACCTCTTTGTTGGCTTCGTTTTTGAGCAATATACTGGACCTGTACTCTTACAATGTCTGAGAGACATTGGTGACATTTTTGGTAGTACTAAATGCACATTAGAAAACCTCCAACTGTTCATTTCTTCATTCTCTAAGTTCCACCCAACTCTGGAATATACATGGAGCACAGCATATCCTGGCAAGAAGAAGGTTCTAAAGTTTGCTAATTCTTGTTTAAATACAACCATCTGTTATAAACCTACAGACTCTCATTCCTATTTGCCGTACAATTCTTCACCTCCCGAGGCCTGTAAACACTCTGTCCCTCACTCACAGCTACTGAGACTTTTAAACGCATTTGCAGTGAGAATGAAAATGTCCTCCAGAAAATTATGGAAATGTATCTCCAACACTGTGTTGAATATCTCCAACACTGTGGGTTTCCTGAGAAAGTCGTAGATGATGTCTTAGCTCGTGTTTCACCTGTTCAGATAGTAAACATACTGACCTATAAACAATCTACTGTTAAGACTACAAGAATCCCCTTGGTGCTGACAAATAAAACAGTATCTGATATTATCTGAAACACTTCAGAATCCTCCACTAATCTCCTACAGATGAGACAAAAACATCAAAGACGTGCTTGTCAACAGTGAGATAAATGACCACTCAGATAATAACTGTGTACAGTAGCCTGCAACCACTCTAGATGTGCTACATATAAACATATTAATGCAGCCACTATAAATAACTGGCACTAGGGTCAACTGTGATCACCTCCTCAAGCATCACGGCAGGTGTTTATCTACTGTTACTATAAGAGATGTAATCAGCTTTATACTGGAGAAACCAAGAGAAGTCTTGCTGATGGGTTTTTAAACACTTTCAGACCATCAGAATTAAGGATTTATCATTTCCAGTGGCAAGACATTTAAATACTAATGGACACTGCACTAATGGCATATCTGATTGCATTGCCAGTTGTTGCTATGGCAGCAATGAATTTAGGAAACTCAAAGAAAAACAATTGATCTACACTGTTAGAACTTTATAACTCCATGGAATGAATGCTCTGATTTAAACATCTACTTTTATATACTTTCATATATAAACTGGCTCCACCTTCTACTAATTCAGAAGCACTTTACAACAATTTTGAATCTCTCTCTCTCTCTCTCTCTCTCTCTCTCTCTCTCTCTCTCTCTCTCTCTCTCTCTCTCTCTCTCTATATATATATATATATATATATATATATATATATATGATTATGTGTGTGTGTGTGTGTGTGTGTGTGTGTGTGTGGGGTGTATATTTTATATGTATATTTGTGTATACTCTTTGTATGTTATTTTTGTATGGGTAATGCCACATGACTTCTAACAGGCATTTTAAGGAAAGCCATCATACCTACAAAACACCACCAACCCTGACTGGGTTATTGTACATGTCTGAAAATGTTATTGATTGTAATAACAGTGGATCTGGACTATCAAACCTATTTGGTACTGACAACATGGTATGGATCTGAACAAACTGACCTTTTCTTGCTATGTTGAGCTGAATGCTGTAACCAGGCATTAACTACTCAGACATGGTGACATATTGCTTCTTCTGAATGGCTGTGGAATGTTTCTTCAGAATGGGTGTGGAATTCTTCTTACAGTTTTGGTGAATATTGTCTATAATAATCTATTTCTTTCAGTTTCAAACAAATCCACAAGATCTTGGGATCACAAAATGTATCTCTGTGAGACAGACGTTACGTTTTGAATTGTTTTTGTAAACCTTAGACCTTTTGCAGTTTACTATTATAATATCGTTTAATATCATTGTATTTATTGTTTATATTTCAAACTAGTCCTAGGTGCTTCACTGACTTGCCACAAAATAATCTCAATGTATTGTTTTGATTCTCATATTGTCATGATATGGCCCCTCCCTCCTCCTCAAACATCTGTGTGTGTGTGTGTGTGTGTGTCTGTAGTGCCACGCCCTCTCGTGTCGTCCACCTGATCCTTGCTGTGTGTAATCATCTTGAGTGTGTGTGTGTATATGTCTCGTATGTTGTTGTGTGTTTGTCAGTGTTTGATGTAATATAGCATGTGTGCTAAGTGTAGGTGTTGTGTGTTATTAAAGCGTTTGTCTCAACGTGCCTCGTCCCAGCATCCTGCTTAAGCCTCGTCGTGTTACAGAAACACAGACCGACCAAGGATGCCTGGGAGAGGAAAACGGAAGAGAAAGAAGGGAGGTGGACGCCTCCCACAGCCGTACAGGGAAGCCCCCCCTTGGGCACCTCCTGACACCCACCAGAGGTGAGCGTGGGCCAGGTGTGGAGGCAGAGGACCGGTATAATGATTTCCAGTCCTCGGAGTCGGACTCCGTGGACTTCGACTATCCTGCGGAGAGGCCGTCACTCATCCTGGCCTCGTTCCAGGGAGCTTCGATGAGGGAGGAACCCGCTGGAAGATTAGGGGGGGGCCCTGTATATGGTCCGGGATCAGCTGCAGCTGAGCCCTATGAAGACCAGCTGGTCTACAATAACCAGCAATTGCAGATGGACTCCGCTGGGTCCTATGACCCCTGCATGGACTATTCAGAGGGCTGCGCTGAGTATGGAGAGACAGGGGAGTGTAGCAACGTTAGTCTGTGGTCGGACATGGGGGAGGAGGTCCCTCATGGGGATCCTTCCTCGCAGAGCGACGTTACAGGCTCTGAGGATGACGAGCCCCCAGCACCTAAGGCTCCGCCCAGGGCACGCTGCCCCGGAGCGAGCAAGCTGCCCCGGGTGACTGGCAGAGAAGCGTCAGAGGAGGACACTCCTCTCCCTAAGGCGAAAGGTCCCAAAGCGCACGTGCCTGCTCCTAAGCCTCAGGGAGGCAAAAAGGCAGCGACACCAGTGCCTGCACCGGAACCGGGCAACATAGCTGGTGCGCACCCTGGCGCGCGTGTGCCAAGATCGGGACAGTCGTCGCTCCCCAAGCCAGTGAAGGACAGTCCTCCCCAGGCTGGTGAGCCTCCAAACCAGCCGATGATTGGAGGACTGGCTGGGGCCCCTTCCCCGGACTATTGAATATGTGTGGTGTTGTTCATGGGTCTGTCCCTGTCACCGTGCCAGTCCCCGTTACCTTAAATGCACCAATCACTTTGTTCCCCTCTGTGTCTGTATCAGTGCCCGTTAGTGTGTGCATTCCTGTGTCTGTCTTTGTCTTAGTCCCGGTATTGCTCCCCACGCTGCTGCGTGTTCGTTAGTAGGTAGTGCCACGCCCTCTTGTGTCATCCACCTGATCCTTGTTGTGTATAATCGTCTTGAGTGTGTGTGTCTCGTATGTTTGTTGGTGTTTGATGTAATGTAGCATGTGTGCTAAGTGTAGGTGTTTTGTGTTAAATAAAACGTTTGTCTTAACGTTGCATCCCCCTTTGTGTTTAATTTTAATTATCTGATTTCTCAGTCTGTTTTATGTTCCTGTTAATTAAATTTATTACACTGTCCTTATTTGGTCTGTTGTGTTTAATTTTAATTAAATTAATTAAATTGTACTTTCTTCATGTTTGTTCATTGGGCTTGTAGGACTGGAGCTGGTGACAGCAAGTAGGCGTGTCCACATCTCTGCCACACCCCCAGACTGCAAAAAGGTGGGGGAGGAGTGCCATTTCAAGGTATAGTGGCATCAATACAGATGTTTAGTCTCCTTTGTAATATGTTTAAGTAATCAAAAACAATACACCACAGATCTCCTCCCACTAAGTCTGTAACAGACTGTTTGTTTGTTTGTTTGTTTGTTTGTTTGGGTTCAGCAGATGGAGTAGAGAGTTCGTAAACACTGATTCATTTCAGTCACTGCATGTTTTGGCTACTACTGGCACGGATTACTCATTCCTGCCTTCCTGGATAATATTATTGCTGTGTAACTGAACATTCGAATAGAAAGATATTTGATAACATAATGTTCAGTGTTTTGTAAAAGGCACGATGTTTTGGTTGATGACGTATTAGCTTGGTTTCAATCAGTCATTAACGAGCTTTAGAAGAGGATCAAACCTCTGTCGACACCTCCGCCTTATACTGTCCACATGCTGATTTCCATGAAAAAGCTTGCTTTGATCACGGTAAAGGTGTTTGTGATTTTCCCAGCATGACGACAACCGTCTATATCTGAGGAGCTGTTATCAGGCATTTCAGCCTGAGGAGAAATCCAGTGCCCAGACAGATTAGACAGATGTGTCTGTGTCCGTTATGATTTCTCATGCATGTTTACACTTGATATATTGTAAACTTGACACATAAAAACCCATCCAAACACAAGACAGTGTGGAAGTGTAGTGAATGTGGTGGAATAATTAATGCAATTTTCTTTGACTACAGTAGGCTGCCATACTTGTTCTGTCTCTCAGTGCTAACAGTGCTAAAATGGAAACCAACTATTTGGCCACAATCTGTACCATCTCTAAGCCATCTCAGAAAACACTGCTTCCCTGCCATGTGGACTTAGAGCCATGAGCATGTGCAAACTCTTACTGCAAAGTTAACTTTACAAACTATCACAAGGCTCCCTGCAAAAGAGGTTATTCTGACTTTTCATACCCTTCGTATAAATTCACCAGCTTTAAGACAGCAGCCATTCCTGTTCATGCAGACATCCAGGCATAACAGCAAGACCTTGGAAATATGACGTTCCATCATCAATTTCTATTTCCTCCTGACATAAGTGTAGTGGAATTAAAATTCTTAACAAGAACTCAGAGTACCTCTACGTCTCCCCTTCTAATCCAAATGTCACCCATAACCATCCAATAAATTTGCTTGCATCTCCAGATGGGCAGTATTTCAGTAATGCTGCACCCACTGCACTTATATTTATCACTCTTGAAAAAAACAAAAATCTGCTAAATCTCTAATCCTGCTAAAGTCTTAATGTCATCTGGAAGAACTATTGCATCACCGCAGCCCAATGGTTCATTCAGTTAGTCAGTTATCAGTTTGACTAACACACACCATCCAGCATGCATCGCTGTATTCACAGCCTCCCACATCCATGATCACTTGTTTGGTCACTTCAGCTCTATAATGGGACAGAAGGACGAGAGCTCATCTTTAATTGTAGGGTGGTTAAGGTATGTCCAATTGTGATGTTACTAAATGCATAACATGTGATACCAGTTTTTATAGAATATATTTTGTAATTTCCTATTACAAATGACTTGTATTTTAATTAAGTACATTTTCTCATACTAGTATTCTGTATTTTATTTGGATACATTTGATGGGCTAGTATTTGTCATTTGTAACTTCCTGAAGTATTTGTGTCCATCTTTGCTTGAAGCTTTGTCTGGTATGGAAGAAAGATCATGTTGAGAACAACTCTGTCTTCAGAAAGGGAATAATGACTGCTGAAGTGTTGTAAAATAGACTGGTAGAGGGTTGTAAAATAGACTGTTTAAATGTTGTAAAATAGACTGTTGGAGTGTTTTAAAATAGACTGGTGGAGGGTTGTAAAATAGACTGTTTGAATCTTGTAAAATAAACTGGTGGAGTGTTGTAAACTAGAATGCTGGTGTGTTGAAAAATAGACTGTTGGAATATTGTATGCAGTGTTGTAAAACAGACTGTTGGGAGTGTTGTAAAATAGACTTGTGGAGTGTTGTAAAATAGACTGGATAAAGTGGCAGTTGCACCAGCCTCTGACCTTCACCCATCACTGTCAGGGTTGAAGAATGGGTTTGTAGAACAGGCTTGTTTAATTATTTGGACTCCTGCCTGTGTAACAACCAGTGTGGTGGTTTCTATTCAATCTGTGCACGGTGTTCATTGCATCATTTTTAACCCACAACTGCTCATATGATATTTATTGCATGACTGTGTCATATCCTTGTGTTCATGGTGTGTGCTGAGAGGGAGAAACGGATTGATTGGCGGTGTCTTGCTGCTGTGCATGAAAAGCAAAAGGGCAGCTGCTGAAATAATTTTTTTCTTCTTTGTGGTCGGTGCAGGCGTACTGCTGCTATAGCTGGAAATCAGAACAGCGGTTTAAGAAGAGAGGAATCGGAATGAGACGAGGTTTGCTTATCCGAGGTGAAGAATATGTGTTTCCCCTGCAATTGAAGAGGAGGTAAAAATGAGAGGGTACCGTGTGTGTGTGTGTGTGTGTGTGTGTGTGTGTGTGTGTGTGTGTGTGTGTGTGTGTGTGTGTGTGTGTGTGTGTGTGTGTGTGTGTGTACGTGTTTATATATCTCCATGGGGACCAAATGTCTCCACAAGCATAGGGACATCTGAAATGTTTGAATTTGTGGGGATGGCCAAACCTAACCTTTTATGCCTCCTTTTAGCGAGTAGACAGTGAAAAGAGGTCCCCACGGAAACCTGCGCTCATGCAAGTGATCGTGTAGTGGCGCGTGTCCAAAGAGCGAGCGAGTCATAGACCAACACGCGCGTGCACGGTGCGAAGATGGCGTTACGGCCGCTAGTGGCGGCTGGTGACTATTGCAGTGATATCGCAGAACTAATTTCAACATTGACATGTGTTCTACAGCGCTGTTCTGTTCAGTTTAAAAGTAATCTTACAAACAAGAAAACTTTGAAAGTGTGAGTTGGGAAGGTACAGTCGAGGACCGCACTGCCGTTTCTACTGTAGGCAGGTGAGTTTCCATGCATGGTCATTCTCCGTCTTACACTGTTTAGGTATGTGTCGTGATATTAGTTTACAATTTAGTAGCCTACATGTCTTCATCAGCAGAGATGCTCGAATGATCTTTTTATTTCTCTATTTCTTTTGATGTAAACGCGCATATCCTCAGAACGAGGAAAATGAAAACATAAGAAAACGATTCCATTTTAATGAAAAGAAAAAAACATCTTGTCGCGTCTCATCAGTGCTCGCATGGGAGTCAAACCTGCGTTCATACTGGAACGCCGACCCGCCGAGGAGCCGAGTACACGTCCAGGTAAAACCTCATCTGTACCTACACGACAGATCAAATCATGCGTACACCCACGTTCTCAGTCAGATCAAACCACACGTACACCCACGTTGTTGAGCAAAATTCAAAGAGCGCGTCGACGCCGGTATGAATTTACATAAATGGAATTTGTATGACAGGCTGTTAATTAACGAATTCACTGTAATTCGCCTACGTTATTTTGTATATTAAATTGTCCAAAGGGCAAATATGGTCCCTTTATATAGGCACACTACCTGTTGCATGAGCAGTACATTAGCCAGCAGTGACTGAACGACAAGCCAATGCAATTCTTACGGATACAATACAGAAAGCGTGACGGACGCGTAATATACTGCTGACTCTTAATACTACTGACTCTTAATATACTACTGACTCTTAATACTACTGACTCTGAATATACTGCTGGCTCCTTGGTAGCTGTCGCTTTTACCAGCATAACGACCGATCAGAAAATGATCGTTATTCGGAAATATCAGATTAGACTACACACCCTGCTTTAAACCTTATTCCGTTGTAGTGGTATTATTTCAAGAGTAGGAAGAAAGAAAACTAGCCAGATGTGTCTGTGTCCGTTATGATTTCTCATGCATGTTTACACTTGATATATTGTAAACTTGACGCATAAAAACCCATCCAAACACAAGACAGTGTGGAAGTGTAAAGAATGTGGTGGAATAATTAATGCAATTTTCTTTGACTACAGTAGGCTGCCATACTTGTTCTGTCTCTCAGTGCTAACAGTGCTAAAATGGAAACCAACTATTTGGCCACAATCTGTACCATCTCTAAGCCATCTCAGAAAACACTGCTTCCCTGCCATGTGGACTTAGAGCCATGAGCATGTGCAAACTCTTACTGCAAAGTTAACTTTACAAACTATCACAAGGCTCCCTGCAAAAGAGGTTATTCTGACTTTTCATACCCTTCGTATAAATTCACCAGCTTTAAGACAGCAGCCATTCCTGTTCATGCAGACATCCAGGCATAACAGCAAGACCTTGCAAAAATGTCAAAAATGTCTATTTCCTCCTGACATTCGACAGCAGGAAGAAAGAAAACTAGCCGAATTCGTTTGAGGGTTTTCCCTTCATTAACAAATAAGTGCGATCGTGGCCTGCCGGCACTTCTCAGTAAAACCTGGCGTGTACTTTAAACGCGTCTGCCCAAGTTACGCTCGTGTACGCATCAGTCCCTGTTCGTCCATTACTCATGCGCAGTATATTTTAATGACACTAGTCAACATGTCTCAGTAACTAGTGTATTAGGTCCATATGCATAATATGCGCCGGATACATGTCCCCGTAGGTTCATACGCGTAAAATGCGGTTGGGCATGTCCCCGTCACTTGCTGAAATGGCTGTTTGTTCCTACCACTTTTTAAAAGTGTAGTCTGAAAAATTACCATTTCTTCAGTAATATTTGTTCAATAATAATTCGCGCAATAATATGCTTGTAGTCAATGAAACGAAACGTACTCTGCCGATGTAATAAACTCGGTACAAGTGACATTTTTGAAACGGAACAAATGATTTTTAAATCAAAATAAGTAGAATATAACTGGACTACACACACGTTTTAATCCATTGTTCTGATGCTTCTTACATTGTTCAGCGGCTTGATAAGCAACCATAAAATCTTTCTCACTCAGTCAGTGTTGCAGAGGCTGAAATCAATAACCGTGGACTGGGCTTCAGTAATTGGGAACAGAGATGAGAATAGCGCGGAGAACACGGGATTAGCCCTGATTCCTGAACACTGCAAGGGAATAAAGCAGAATACCCAGAATAAATATGTGTGTATCTGATTATGCATAATCCCAGTCAGTGAGTTGGATAATTGGGGCTGTAGTATGAATACATTGCGCAAAGAAATGTACTTCTCTCTTTTCTTTATGCTTGTGCGTGAAAACAGAAAGCCTTTACACGTGCACACGTGCATACGCATCCGTTTGCCACCAACGGAGCGGTTTTCATTTTTTCCCCCCATATGCTTCAACTGAGAGAAACAGTAAACATCATAAACAGACGTAATTCATTCAGTAAACCTTTTTAAATCCGAGCGTATAATTAAGCTTTAAAAAGCCAGTAAAATAGCGCTGTGAGGTAATTAGTTTTTTTTCCTGTTTAGTAATTTTGTCTTATTGTGACTCCCTGTGATACTGGGTAATTAAGATAAGTGTTTCCACCTTGTCTGTGGTTCTGTACTATTGTCCACCGTCACAGGGCGCCAGTGAGCTGCTGGAATGTAGACGGGTTCGGTTCTTTATGTCGATAACGTGGGTACTTTGTGGACAGTCCTAATGCTTCCCTAACGAGAACACGGATGCGAGTTGTGTTTAATTCTCTTCGGGTCCGTTCACTGGCTGCTTCGTATGTAGTCGCATATACCGAGTGTGTGTTTGGTCAGCAGCGCTTGTCCCACGCGTAGCGCATGGGAAGAGCGCCCTGCTCGGATATGCGCGTGGTTCCTCACTCATTAGTCTTTCAGAATGTGAAACACTACTAATGATCCACCAGATTGTTCCGGGTGTTTACGTGTTTGTTTAGCATCCTTGAGTAAGGAATTTTAGCATCCTTGAGTAAGGAATCAGGGTGAATACAGGAAAAAAAAAAATTGAATTCAGTGATTTAATAAGTATAGGAGACTGACACGCGCAATAGGAAGGCAAGTAGTTCAGGCCAGTATATCATATTAATACATCCGTGTGTGTGTGTGTGTGTGTGTGGTTTTTGTTGTTGCAGGCAGTCGTAAAATAAATCATTCATACTGCTCATTTTGTTTGGCTCGTTTAGCCTTAATAGCTGTATTTTTGAAGGTTTGGATTACTCCCTTGATTTAAAACTCTTTTCAGTAGAGAGATCTTAGTTGTGGTTGTGGCCTACAGCCAGTAGAGGCTTGATGCTGAATAACGCCATAAATAACGATTGCTTTTTAACTAAGGGCATATTTTGACCAATAAGGCGGCACAGTCAACTCCTCAACCAATCAGACAGCAGGCAAGTACAGAAAGTTGGTGTCAGTGCCCTGGCTGTGGTGACTTAATCAAAATACATTGGGGCTGAAAAAAACTCAGCAGTTCAAATGAAAACTGAAAATAGTTTGGAGTGTCCCTGGTGGCTTATTTTGAAGAATCAGCGAATCAGCTGAAGGACGTTCTCTTCTGTTCACACTGCCCACGGCAACCTCCCCGGTGACTTTCTCTCCGTGTGAAAGCAAAAGCACACAGATCACTAAGCTGCTTTCAAGCTCGTCACGTAGTATTTGTGTGTGTGTGTGTGTGTGTGTGTGTGTGTGTATGTGTGTGAGAGAGAGAGATAGATAGATAGATGGTGCGTGTGTGTATGTGTGTGTGTGAGAGAGAGACATGAGGTGTGCGTGTGTGTGTATGTGCGTGTGTGTGTTGGGGGAGGCATGGGAATGATGGAGTGAGAGAAACCTGGATAGTGAGGTAGAGGGATGGACGTGGCCGTGGTGCTGAATCTGTGTGATCAGGGCTTGAGAGAAGCCGCCGTTGTGCGGCTGCGTATGATGAGATGGGAGTTCCCCCTCCAGGCTCTTGCGTTAGCAGAGTGGTGTGTGAGATAAAAGCAGACAGGAGCAGGTATTTGGCTTAACATCTCACAGGCTGTCTGGAGGTCCAGCTAGGCATCCTGAGCAGGTACTGTGTAGGTACAACCACAGTCTCTAACAGCCGTGAGTTAGCAGACCTTGGACAGAAGTTCCAAAGATAATAATACATCGCTGGTTTCTGGGGAGACCACTTTCAGCACATTGGCATGTCATACAAGTGGTCTCTTTTCTCCGAGTCTTCACACACTCATAACATCAGTCCCAGTTTGATACATCATGTCTGAGTCAGATGGTCAAAGCAGTTGTAGTCAGGTGTGCAGAGGGTATCAGACAGCTTTCTGATTGGGTGGATCTTGAACCTTTACAAGCGGTTTGTGGATATGATGGTGAAAGGGTTCTGATTTAACTCATTGTTTGCATTGATTACTAACCTACTGTTCTGGAAAATGACATTTTAGTAATGTAGACCAGGTCTCCGTTATACTTCAGCCCTAGTGTTATAGATCACTGTACCTGCAGTTTCCTGCTGTGGAAACATTTATTGTGGTGTTCGTTCTGCTAGTATCAAAATCAAACTTTATTGATGTTGGACGGTGAATGTCAAAGTGTAACAGAATGTTGAGCTGTAGTTTTGTAAACTGTTCTTGAGATAATTCAAGAGTCTTTAAAGATTATTTTGTTCCCCTATAATCAAAATGCATAATCAACTATGTGGAATTACTGGTTTAATCCTGTGATATTCGCGCGCGTGTGTGTGTGTGTGTGTGTGTATAGCAACTAGCAACTAGGCACGCACACACACACCACACACATATAGCTAACCTAGTTGCTATATTGATGAAAAGCAGTGGTAGCTCACAGGTTAAGGTACTTGAGTTGTTATTGTACTGTTGGGCCCTTATTGCACAAGTTGCAATCAGTCCTAATTAAAAGTTACTCTGCGAAAAAAGTGTCAGCTAGATGTAAGGAAAGGCAGTTCTTGACAAACTTACCTAACCTTGAAATTGACCTTTTTTCTATTTATTTCTAAATAATTTCATAGTGTTCTCATGTCTCACATATGTTCATGCGCTGACACAAATTGCTAGGTTACACTGATTAATGTATACAAAATGTTTTACACAGGAGGTTGCATGTTATATCCGACTCTTATTGGTATATCACAGTGCACCTACCCGGATGCGGGACTAAACCCCAGTGTTCCCCAGGGGACGGGTGCTCTGACCCACCACACTACACAATCTTCTGCCCTCTGGCTTTTGGACACCTCTCTGTTTTCTTTAGACTTTCTCCATGTTCTCTTGTTCTCAACAGTGTAGCTCAACAGGTGTAGTTAATAGTTATGCTTAATGACTTCGTGTGTAATTGAGAGATTGAACTAATTAGTGGCTATGTAATTAAATTGCAATAATGACAGTCAATTTGAAAGCAAACCAAAATTAATTACATGACAAATAAGACTCTTGCAAGACAGAACCATAGAGGGAGACATAAAAAGCTTCTTTTCCTCTGAGTAATTCAGGAGAGTTTAACTTCTCTATATAGGCAATTATTAACTATTTTTATTAGAAATTAATCCATTAGGTAAACTATATCCCTCGTTAAATAATCAGACATTACTCTTCTAAAAGTCCGCCAAGTGAATTGTTCTGCATTAAGATGTAAGCCCTAATAGTCTCTCAGCAATCACTCCCTCACTGCAAACCACTCCATAACATTACATCAGTTCTACTAATCAAATCTTTGATGATAATTATACCTTTACAGGGTGAGTCAGTTGGTGAGGATCTTTTGTTCCAAACACACCAGCTAATTTTTGTGTGAGACAATGTTCACAGAAATTGTGGAATTATTTTTTGTCATAGCCTGTGTGTAAGTTTACCAAATGCCATCATGTGTTTAGTATCTGCGACTTGTTGAGAGTTTGTAAGGGTTTGTTTTGAGTTTGCTGCACCTGAGATATTGTTAATCCACTCGTTGTAGTCGTGTTGGCTGTTTTTCTTGCTTTTGTTTGTCTCCCCTTTTGAAGTTACCCGGTGTTTGTTGTTTCCTGTTAATTCGTTCATGTGTTGAGGTGTCTACCTATGGTGATTATAAAGTCAATCACTTATGCGCGTGTCTGACTCCACTTGCCTTGCCTGACATTACAGGTATAATTGTACTGAGATTGCTCATGTAGTTCTCATATTCACGCACATAGTGGGAAAATGTGCTAGAAACGGATGGCCTGGTGTTTGTATTTAGCACTGACATTTCCTCTCTTATGTAAACCACACACACGAACAACATTTATCAGAATAACTGTGTGTAAATGAGCAGCAACCTACCTGCTAGCTCCTATGAAAATTCCCAATAGTGTCACAATGCTGCCACAACTAGAAATAGGAAGTATTTTAATTATATGTATTTGAAATTCACATGTAATTACATTTTAGGTATTTTGTCATTTGTATTTCACTGGAGTGAAAAAAAAAAAAAATCAAATACACGTTATCAAGATCCTTTTGAAATGTGTACCGTATTTAGAATGCAAAACACTTTATAAAATGGCGCATTAAGAAATATACATTTTAATCACAAAGACCCATGTACTGGAGCTTCCCAATGTAATCCGCTGTTTGTTTTCATAGCAATGCTCTCTGTCTCCCTCTCCAAGCTCCGCCCACCATTCCTGCTACACCCCTACCTAAGTCTGTCCACCTGTGTCCAGGATGCCTCACCTGTGCGTCTTTTCCCTCCCTGGTTCATCCGGGTATTTATTCCTCCTGTTTCCAGTCCTTCGTGTTCGTTGACCTTATTTTGCTGTCGTGTTTAATGTGTCTGCTTTGCTTTTGTTTCCAATTAAGCACCTTTGTGTTCCAGTACACGCACCAACTTCCTGCCCTTTTTACTACCACACGCCTCGCACGTCACAGCCTGTAGCACAAAACTTTCTTGAGTTTTTCTCTTCCACCCAAACTCCATCACTGAAAGGTCAATGGAAGGTGGTGGTGTTTACTTTAAAAGTGGTTGCATTAAGCTACTGGCTTTTAGCAGCACAAACACAAAACATATTCATTAAAGAGGATTTTAATCATGCATTTTATCATGTAACTTTACTGGAATTCTTACAATAATCTGCGACTGCTAAACTCACCCGTAGCTTTAAACTTTATCCATAGCTCATCATATGAGCCAGTCAATATATGTGATCTTTACCAGGACATCAGCTCTCAGTACCAAAGTTCAGTCAGTACTCAAGAATGGTCTTGATCTCAGTATTACAGCTCACAGTCAGTACTCTAGAATGGTCTTGATCTCAGTATCACAGCTCACAGCACTTACTGAGCCTGTGCAAGTGTCTGCAAGCAGATTAGATCATCATGGCCTCCTGTGTCTACAGTGCAGGCTGGTCACACCCTGACACAGTTATCTGTATGTTGCATCGGTATTGTGGCTATTGACAGTTCAAGTCTCAAAGTGAAAATGCTCCAGACCTTCTGTTCTGAGACCATGGGGAGCATTTCTGTTGTTTGTTTTGGGATCTTTGCTGGTGGAGTCCGTGATGGGATTTCAAGCATGGCACTCCCAGGGACTCCAGACTAGACGGATTGGCCTCTTCTCACGTTGAATCCTCTGCTGCTCTTTGGGTGTCTGTGTGTTTGTCTGAATCTGTATGAATATCTACATGTGTGTGTACATTTTTCAATCTTATGAGTATATTTTGGATCACTCACGCAGAGAAAAAGCCTCTTAAGGGAAGGATAACAAGGTAATTGTAACTTCTGAGATGAAATGATTAGTCTGTCAGAAATACATCTCCCCTTCAGTGAGACTCAGGTGGTAACAGGAGGAGATTTACGGTGGGGTTTTTATTCCACTCCGTTCCAAAGTGTGGCATGTCCTCATGGAAGCTCCACAAAGACAGATTCACAATTGAGCCCTTGCAATGAAAAGCACATATCAGCCATTTCCCATTTTTGTCCAAACGGTTATTTTAGTTTTTGATTTTGTACAACCTTTCTATTAAAATTAGGATGCTAACTCACTGCATTTATGTGGGCATTTAAAAATAAAACTTCTAACAATGCTTAATATTAATGCTTTTATTTTGTAGAAAGGGGGTTTTTCATTGCAAGGCCTCAGTTAATAATTGGGGTTTTTTGATTCCTCATGTGGTATAAATAAACTTCTATTCAAAAAAGCCTCCAGTGAAGGATCTGAAACAATACCTCAACTAAAAAAAGTAGTCCATGAGCAGGTTTATTTATTGATTGATTTATTTATTTATTGCTCATTTTTATTTATGTTTTGACTTTTCAAAGTAGAAAGTTTACTTCTGGTTTGTGGACATTTCACAACGATTTTCCTACACAACCCTTCAGCACTACAGCAGTTAGTAGCATGTTATATGTAGTATGTAATCATAGGAATTATGGGCACAATGTCTACCACATACTGTTTATGCACACCAAAGCCATTTATAAAACTGCCTTCTTTTTTATGCCCTCAAAAGCATCAAAGGAAATTCAACCCCTTTCATCTCTGACAATACTTATTCTGTAGTTACACCACTTAACACAGGAGGCAGAAGCAATCAAGAGCTCTCTGCCCCCTGCACCATGCTGAACCATCCTGCACCATCCTGCCCCATCCTGCCCCAGGCTGCCCCGCTCAGCCTTTCTCCACTTAAAATTAAACTGGGTGTCCATTATAGGAAATATTTGGCACTGGTCCAACTCTATTATATACTTTGGAGCCCTGTGTCACTCAATAATGCGGTGCAGGACAATTTAAGCAATATGGATTATTACTATTATTATTATTATTACTATTATTATTATTAAGAACAGATACATGGGTGGTGGATCCTTAAACTAAAATACAACAGAGTATCAATATGAGAACAACATGTCTAAAAAGATTAAAAACGCTCAGACGGACAACATAACAATTCAAACGTGGTTGGAGAAAAGATGTTTGGATGACGTGGTCATGGTACGGTATTGACTTGTTCTATTGTAGTATGTAATATATTGATCAAAACTGTGGTTTGTGGTCTACATGAGGTTGGTGGTTATTGATCTGTTAGTAACAATAGCAATAACTACCTGAAGATAAGAAGATGAAACAACAAAAAGAAGAAGATGGAAAAAGGAAAGAACAGAAGGGATGAACCAATCATTTCCAACCGTACAATAGAAAAGATGGAGACTATGACATGCTGTAGACTAAAGATCTCCTAAAGAATCCTTCCAGCTCCCCTCCTCTCTGTGATGTTGCCATTTTTGTCTCCTGCGTGGTCACATGTGAGATATTGGCAGTGAGTGCGGTGATCTCCTCCTTAATGATGCCTGTTGGGAAACCTGGGCATTAATAGGTTAATCACAAACCTGGAAGAGCATCAGGATGAAGACCCACATGCTGGGAGAAGATCAAACAGCAAACGTCTTTTCGACCGCACGCCCCCATCAGTGAGCTGGGTGTTGTTGGTCATGCACTCCCTGTAGAATTACCATCAAAAAACTATTATCAAGGTAGATTCTGCCATTCCCCATTTATGACGCCACTGGTGTTGTCTTACCAGTCGCCTCCCATGCATCAGCGCTCTGTCAGTCATACCACGGGGGTACTGCATCATTCTGATTTATTCATAACAAGCCGGCTGCATTAGAGAGAATGTCTGAGGTGCCGTGGGCTAGGGCCATGTGGCCTATTTATATGAGCAGAGGTCTGAATTACAAGCAGGTCTTTACAAACGTTAAGATTTATGCCTTCATAGATGGTGCCTGACACCTTCAAACAGTCGGTGATTGTTCATCAAACCCCTTGTGTTCGTTTCTTAAAGTGTGTTTACAAGTCAGAAGGGCTTATCAATACATGTCCCTACTGACATTTTGATTTATATTTCTGTTGTGAGAAATAATGTCTGGACTCTTTGTCTTTGATAATTCCGTAGTCTCCCCTGTGGTGGAAATCTGGGAATAAAACTTAGATCCATGTCCTTGTCGTTGGATTTTATTGTAAGCTCCATGCAAGGTTGATTTGAGTCTCATGCATACAGTGATGTGGAGCCAAGAATGAAAAGGGAGTTTTACAAAGATATTTATAGGATATAAGAAAAGGAAGGTTATTCTGAGCGTAAGGTTGATGGATTTCTGACTTGCTTTGCACATTGCAGCGTGTTATACATGACTTCTCACAAGACACAAAACATGGAACTGTTAGAATGAACAAACCCGACAGCAGTCCAGATGGCCTCGGTTGCATCTTCAGGTATTTAAACAAAGATGCAGCCTAGTGTTGATTATACTTTACTTCCTTTTATCGCCAACCAGTTCTCTCCTGGACACTGTCCAGCAAATCACCCCTCATTCTACCAGGAATAATAGCATACTGACTTCATAAGCGACAAATCCAAAGTAGATCCAGAACTTCTTTCAGGTTTTGCTTATGCTTTTTTATGCTTATAGGATTTGGTTATGTTTGAAAATAATGGATTTCTGGCAATCAGTGTTTGCTTCTTTCTTAGAGGGTTTAGAAATAACTAAAAAAACAAAGATGCCATGTGAAATGTTCATATGCAGCTGATGTAGTGTGTGAAATCTGAGAAAAAAAGGGAAACTTCCCACCCACATGTTCCCTTGAATCAGAAATGTAATGCATGACACAAGTCAAAGATGTAATTCTCCAAATAAAGACGTGGGCGGGGCAGTGAGGGGCGGGGCCAGTGATGCTTATGCGTGTCCCTTGAGCATCTTGAATCTTTCTAGATTCACATTTCCTACAGATCCATATTTGCTGCTCAGTGTGCATTTATCCTGCATAATTTAATAATGGCACTAGTATCTTACAGTCCTCATTAATATTTATAGTGTGTGTGTTTGTGTATGTGTGTGTTTGTCTTTGTGTGTGTGCATGTTTTAATCCTCAGACTTTATCCCTGGCATCTGTATCGGTGAGCCACTGAAATGGAGGCGGTGCTATCAGACCTGACCGATCTGTCTATGAACTCCACCCTCCTGAACATGACCGCTCACAGCAGCAACGCCTCCAACGCCTCCACCCTCCCCAGCATCACCTACTACCCGTACTACCAGCACTCGTTGCCCGTGGCAACCGCCCTCACCGTGGCCTACCTCTTCATCTTCCTCCTGTGCATGATGGGTAATGGCCTGGTGTGCTTGATCGTGCTGGGGAACAGGCGCATGAGGACCGTCACCAACTTGTTCATCCTCAATCTGGCCGTGAGTGACCTGCTGGTGGGCATGTTCTGTATCCCCACCACGCTGGTGGATAACCTTATCACAGGTAACACGCACACACACACACGCACACACACTCACACACACACACACACACAAATATATGCATCATATGCTTGTTGAGTCCAGCGTTGTACAGGTTAGTAATCCTTTATATAATCCTTTTTAGATTGTTGTTTTTGACTCAGTAGGACCTGCGAAATTAGTGAGTATTGTATCCCTCAATGGAGAGGGAGAGGAGTAGAGAGAGAGAGACAGAGAGAGAGAGAGAGAGAGAGAGACAGAGAGAGAGAGAGAGAGAGAGAGACAGAGGACGAGGGTACAAGAGATTGAGTGGGAGTCCCAGATGTCAGATGTTATTTGGCATTCATCCTAGCACACCCACCTCTCATTACACCACTGTAATACCAAACTGCATCTGAAGCCATAACTCTTGTAATAAAAGTGGTAGGTTAGATGAAAGAGAGAATGCTCTTTCCCAACCCTCTTTTAAAACCATGAGAATCTGCATCAAAATTGGTTTTATTGTGCACATAAAATATTTGGCTAAATGAATATCAGGAATTTGTCTTGGCGAATTTGTCTTAGTGACAAACCAAATTACACAGAATAGAATAGAACTGGGAAAACCCTGCAAATAGCGAAGATTTAAATGTCTACTGATATGTACAAAACACAGTATGTACAGACTGAATGTTGTTACATGTGTTAATTTCCCTTTTTAGTATGTAGAGATTCAGAAAGAGACCTTGTCATGTTGAAGACCCAACTTTTCTTTTAGCTGTGATTAACACGTTCTGTGCATTAATTTAAGCGCTGCAGGTATTTGTCACACTGCTCAGCAGAAGTACATTTTATGGGCCGAGCCTGTCTCAAAAGGCAGAGCTTGTATCTAGGCCTGGGAGGTTTTTGTTTGGCTAGTTTCTCACTTCCCCCCTGAAGGAAGGATGTGATCGATGGATGTGTGAGGGGTTGGCAAGAATGTCACCTGCTCATATCTTTGGATCAGGTGCAGTAGACACCCTTCTGTTTCTTCACCAGCTGACAGCCTCTACGCAGAGACAAACTGTACCCTTAACGCCTGTAGTGTAGTTAAATTTTCTGGAGTTTCATCTCTTGCATTAGTCCTGGTATTGGCAGCAAGTGTGTCTCTTGTAGCCCTGGAGATATAACAGTTCCAGCTCTACCTGCATATCTCGACCTCGCTTACTAATAATAGTTTGCTCACAATTCATTCATGGTTACTAGGAAGAGATGTGAGGTGTCCAAGTCTAACCCTGTACTAACACCTGGCTCCAATCACTGAGCTTTCTGAAGGGCATAACGAACTGGTCCAGGTGTTAGATTGGATGTTGGATTAGCATTGGAACAGGACTCTACAGGGCCGTGGATCTCCAGTGCTGCTTTGGGCAGCCCAGGTGTAGGGAGATGTGACACAGCACAGAATCCCAATGCAGCATCCTGTAGAGCCCAGATGCTGCAGGACATAACGGAGGCGGATTTTCCCAGCTTCATAAGCAGGACTGCAGGGGGACAGCCCTAGATAGCGCTGAATAGGGGGAATTCATTAGCCAAATCAACTGAGTGATAAAAAAAAGTCTGGTGATGAATCTGAACTTTCATACACCTTCCAAAACTCTTTGTAACCATCCACATTAGGACAGCCAGTCTTTTGTCTGGGTATGGTTTCATCTGAGCTTCCGAAGCAGGCAGAGAAAGGTATTTTTAAAAGTCTTTAAATACTCCTGATAATTTCACACCCTTTTCCTCAATAGCATGTTTGATTCTGGTCATTTAGAGGCACTACAGGCATCATTTAGAGAAGCAAAATTCAACAAACCCCACAGCAAGGAGTCAGGGCTCCTTCTGTACCCGGGAAGGAGCCATCCAGAAAACACAGTTTTAATATGGAACATTTTAACTCAACAACTCGGAAAAGGCCATGGGAATCTCTGGACTCATAGGGCTGGTCTGCCCTCCATTTGTGATAAATAGATTAGATCCCTCTCTTGATAAAACATCTGTGTGTTGATGTGACAGGGATTTGATAGTCACAGTGGGTGACAATGCAAATTATGATCATTTGCATTTATGATAATGCTTTTATGATAATCTCTTGTTGCATTTGTGATTGTACCAGTCCTAGTTTGTGTTGCTTCCTATCATGATACTGTTAATATAGTAGAAAGCAACATGGGATATACTGATCTGCATAAGGAGATAAGGAGAGATATTTTGTAGAACAAAAGCGAAATAACAAACAAAAAGAAATGTGTTGCAGGCATGAACTCGTATGTAATACAGTGATGATGTAATACAGTGACGATGTGGAAGCTTCATGAATATTTGCCCGTCCTGCAGAACAACACTGAGCCAACTGAGGTGACAAACACTTCAGCGGGGCTGCAACTTCAATTTACGATTCTGCAAACCTCCAAGAGCTTTAGGTAGAACTTTAGGTGCCAGTTTCGCTGTAAGCATTAAAGCAGTCGTCACGCACCACGCAGAAAGGGCAGCAAGTCTAATTCAGGGTGAGCACAACAGTCGTGTTTGGGGAGAGTGAGTCATATATGGTGGATCCAGGAAATGAACAACACGTGCACACATACTCGTACGTACTCACACGTGCGTGCAAGCACACGCACTCAAATGAACTACATTTTTCGCGTGAAGTGAAATTCCATGTTTGCTAAGGAATGAAGAATCACCATGTGTTTCTGTGTGTGCTCGTTTACTCATTCGTTCTCTCTTCTCTTTCTCTTAGGCTGGCCCTTCACAAACACGGTGTGTAAGATGAGCGGTCTCGTGCAGGGCATGTCTGTCTCCTCCTCTGTGTTCACACTAGTGGCCATCGCGGTAGACAGGTTCGTAATGGAAAGTGGGGGTTGTATAAGGTTACAGAAATCCGAATGATCCTAATTGATTTCTCATCATCCTAATCGATATCCCAACTTTTGAGCAGTTGAGCATGCTTGAGATGTAACTTAAGATGTAATAATGCACTCACAAAGAGAAGGAAAAGACGCGTATAACAGAGGCTAAAGGAGGTGGAGATGGTGGCGGTGTGTGGTGAGGTGTCTGGTAGGTACCTCTGCTCTTTCCACATTTCCTCTCACATCCTCAATCCTCACCTTCCTCCTCTGGTAAGAAGAGCAGGCTGAACCAAAGACCGATCCCATTATTATTGATCACTAATTCCACGATTTTTGATCACATTTGGAGAAAGAATGTCAGTGAAGTAAACATAAAAGTTTCACATGGATCCAAACCAAGTTTGTGAAGGCTAGTGGTTTAAATGTGTAAGCTTCATCCCTTATTAGTGCTGTCTGAAGAAGACACAAATGCATGGAACATCAGTCAAGCTAATACAAGCCTGTCTGGAGAACGTGAGAGACATTCTCTGTAAATAATAACTAAAGGAGGAACTCATAAGGGTGCATTTTGCAAATCTACTGGGTATGTTTGGAATGGACAAAAATGTTTAATGTAACTGCAGAAGTGCAGGCATTGCAGCCAGACTCAGATTCATCAATCTCTCTGTCTCTCTCACACACACACACACACACACACACACAGTGAGAGAGTAAGAAAAAAGAATTGTGAATGTGGGAATGTAAAGCAACAAATAAAGGAGGAAGCCAGAGAAAGAGGAGCAACCCATAAGCAGCACACACACTACGGTGCAGTGGAACATGGTGGAGTCCTTCCGTACGTGCTGTGCAGGGTAAAACAGCTTCTATCCTACAGTGCCTTCAGGACACAGTTTGATACTTAAGCACAAAGGTCAGAACCATGAGAACATCTATTCTCTTAAACTCTCCTCCAGGTTCCGCTGCATCGTCTACCCCTTCCAGCCGAAGCTCACCCTGACGGTTGCCAAGGTAACCATTGTAATGATTTGGGTGTTGGCCCTGGTGATCATGTGTCCCTCGGCAGTGACTCTGACCGTGGAGCAAGTGAGGCACCACTACATGGTCCACAACCTGGACTACAACCACGCCTACCCGCTACTGTCCTGCTTCGAGAACTGGGCCGACCCGCAGATGCGTAAGGTGTACACCACGGTGCTGTTCGCCCACATCTACCTGGTCCCTCTCACGCTCATCACACTCATGTACGGACGCATCGGCGTCAAGCTCTACACCACCTCCGTCACCACCGGCAGCGAGCAGCCCGACGGTGGGCAGCCCCGCGCTACCCCTCCGGCCCACCAGGGGGCACCGCAGAAAAACAGACCCCTCTTCTCCAGCAAAAAAATCAAGGTTATTAAGATGCTGGGTCTGGTGGCACTGCTTTTCACGCTGTCCTGGCTGCCCCTGTGGACACTGATGCTCCTGACCGACTACGGCGGTCTGGACGAGCCAGCGCTGGACCTCCTGACCAGCTATGTGTTCCCGTTCGCACACTGGCTCGCCTTCTCCAACTCCAGCGTCAACCCCATCATCTACGGCTACTACAACGAGAACTTCAAGCGCGGCTTCCAGGCCGTGTGCAGGAAGTACACGTGCTGCTGCAGTGGGCTGACTGCAGGGGGATCCAGAGCTCGCAGGTCCGGCAGGGTGGACATGGGCGTAGCGGGCGCAGGGCGCAGGGGGCCCGACACGGGTCCCAACCCGCTGCCATTCGCAGCGAGGAACAGGGTGTACACGGATGGGAACCTGAAGGAGCGCAGGCCGGGGTCAGAGCCAGAGCGCCGGGCGGCGAGTTGCAGGGTGAGGGGCTCCGTCAGTGTGGATGATGCCGGATCCCTCACCGCCAGTGAGACGAAAGGGGTGGCCAATCAGAAGAGCCTGCAGATGGAGGACCTGGGGAGGATCAGCCCTGTGGGCGTCACCGTGAGCCAGGCCTGGGATCAATAGCAGACGGGGAGCGCACGCAAGCCCAGTAGAGGGACATACTAGTGTAAATAAACAGTGTAATTTGGAATATCGTTATTGCCGAGTTGCAAGGAGAGCTTCAAGGGTTTTTCGGCGCTCCTACATGGAGGACATTAAGGATGAGTGCAGGGACACCTGCTACACAGGTCTAGAAAGGCCTAGACAACTGACACAAAGGTCTAGACAACTGACACAAAGGTCTAGGGTTCAACTGAGACCTCTCCAGCACACCAAGCCCTCCGTTTGTAGTTCAGTAGACCTTTAGTGTGACTGGTTGTTGTGTTTACAGAGAGACAGCACCGGTGTAGAGGAGGCGCACGAAAGCCAAGCACGGGGAGCTGTGAGAGGAGTCCCCATAGGAGGGGTTCATAAATGTAAAAAATAATAACATTTTTTAAAAGTCCTCCATCTTGTCTCTTACAGTGGTGCCCCAGAAGTTTTTGTTACACCAAGACACAGATAAAGAAAGAGGAAGAGAGAGAGAGAGAGAGAGAGAGAGAGAGAGAGAGAGAGAGAGAGAGAGAGAAAGAGAGAGAGAATGAATTATTTTGTAAAGAGGTCAGCATGTAAGTTGTCTGACACAAAATGGCCAAAATTTGTAGTTGAGAAAAATGACAAACCACCACACCTCATCCACCACGTGCATGAGGGCGTGCATGCATGCGTGTGTGTGTGTGTGTGTGTGTGTGTGTGTGTGTATTTGATATGCTCCAGAGCTTGGATATGTGTTATACATGGGCAAAGTGTAAGAATGTTCAGAACTGACTTATGAAAGAAGCACAAGGATATAATGGAAACAAAATTAAAACCATATAGTGAACAAATTTTAAAACAACTAAAGTTGTTTATTTTTGTGTGAAAGACATTTTATAATAAAACCTTTGTTTTTGCATCAAATGGGATGCAGGAAATGGTGAAATGGACAATGTGGTCTAAACTGCAGAATTAAACGCACATGTCCTGAGAGCAAACGTGCTGATAGCAGCTTTAAAGCTCTTTCAAAGCTCAGACTAAATACTAAAATACCAGTGACAAATGAAAAAGGGTATCATTGTTTATTTATTTAATTATGTATATGTTTATTATGATTTTATTTATTTGTTTACTTATTTGGGGGTGTTTGTTTTAGAAAATGTATAATGGCTTAAGTATTCCAGGGTTATTTAAACTGGTTTAACTTTTTTTTTTCTTCAAATATTTGATTTTAGAACTGCAGACAACACAGAAATATCCGCACCAAGACTTTTCAAGATTGTATTTAGAAACTCTGATATAATGTACCAAACATTTCTGTATTAATTCTGAGAAAGAACAGGATGCTTAAATATCTCACATCTCCCCAGGGATCACCTTACTGCGCCTTGCTAGGTGGAACCTTTTTACCTGAACTCCCGTTTAAAAGATATGGACTCACTTTTCTTATGGAAACATTTTTGCCTTGTCTTGAAATATGCATAAGTGAGATCCAGGTTTGCAACAGTTGATCCTGTTGATCTAAAGGGATGAACAACCATCACTGTAGGACTTCAGGTAACTGGAGCAATCATACTAGCAAGCTAATAAGACCTATGTAAACAACGTACATATAATTATATTTAGTTATAGTTAGTCATATAGTTACTTTTTTAGGCATGTTCATTAAAATACTAAATATTTCTCTAAATAATAATTTAATATCACAACATTTTTTATGCTTTTTACATTCCTTGAATCAAAAATTGTGTCTAGTAGTTATTTGTGTTTGGTCTTTAACTCGAAAACCAATCATTAGACAAGCATGCACTGTAAAATCATTTTTAAATTATGCTGAAATGTGTTTTTAAAGGTTTATTCCTGAAATTCTTTTCTATAAAAAAATGACCAGAGAATGTTTTATACCTCCTTGACCTCAGTCCCAAAGAAGGCCACCTGCGTCATTTTAAAACCACTTGTAAATAAAGTCAAAGTCATAATGAGGAGTAATTATGAGTAATTAAAACTTGCACCCTAAAGAAAACCCTTCAAGGTCTTGTGCCATAAGGCTGTGATAGAAAGCCATATTGTTTCTATTCTGTTTTCTATTGTACTATATTGTATGTTTCTACTTGTGAAAGGGTTTTTGGTTCCTGTTTCTTTTGAGCAACCGGGGTATTCAACAGAAACGCTACATTTCCAGCTGTGCAGAATGGTGATGGGAGTTTTGCCTTTGGAGATTGGCGCATTATCTCCCCCCACCCCCTCGAGAATTGTTCATATGCAATGGCAGAGAAATTCAAAAGCTGCTTTAAACATAAAGACAAGTCACTCGTTTCGTATAGTGGTGGTTCATCTTCAGTCAAGCCATTTCACTCTCATTATTAAATGTTTTTAAATCATTTTAATAAAGTAATAGAGCAACTCTAGATAAGTGTAAACAATGTTTGGTATCCATACATACACTGGGAGACCAACTAGCATAGTGGTTAAAAGCAAAAGTGTTTGATCTCCAGTGGACAAGATCAGACCGTATTAGATTATGAACACTTAGCTGATACTGGTATCGGATCATGATCGTTGACAATCACACTGCAGACAACAGGGATTTATGCTGTAAAAACCTTATTTGGGACACAACACACACACACACACACACACACACACAGAAGTATTATGGGCTAAGTGACAGGGCTGCTTATGAATGTACCTGGTGACAGGTCAGGACTTTAGCTTAACCTTCCACAACTGCTCAGAGACAATGTCCGCACAGCAGTGTGACTTTTACATTTATTTTTTAGGTGTATGAGCCTTCCAAAGAATGGAAATTACTATAGAAATAGAGACAAAAATAGTTACAGCCTAATGCCACTGTGATCACATAAGGGCAGTCTAATGCCACTGTTATCACATAAGGGCAGTCTAATGCCACTGTGATCATATAAAGGCAGTCTAATGCCACTGTGATCACATAAAGGCTGCATAATGCCAATGTTAACACATAAAGGCAGCCTAATGCCACTGTGATGTAAAAGCAGTCTAGTGCCTCTGTTGTCATGTAAAAGCATTCTAATGCCATAATTACATGTAAAGGCAGTCTAATGCCCATTATGTTGCATGTTGAACTTTCTGTTATGGGCATTCTATACAGGTGGGGTTTTTTTGGGGAAAAATTCGAATCATAAATAAATCCTCCATCAGTGATCTCTGTAGCCCTGTGGCTCAATGTTTTTCCTGAATTTCAGTTCAAGCCACTCAGGAGAACTACAAATACCTTAATTAATTTCAATGCCAATCGTTAAAGTAATTAATAAATGTGATTTCATTTTAAGTTGAACGTCGGTCAGTAAACTCTGTTCTCTGCTCTAGGACTACAGTTGCAGTGCCCTTTATACATTTTGGTCTTGCAGTCGTGAGCCTTGCAGGTTGTCAGTATTTGTAAGCAAAGCTTGTGCAGAAGAGTTTTGAGTCTTACGTTGCAGTTTGTACATTGTATTCTCTGTTACTATGACAGACTGAACATAAATACAAAAAAACGTATTTGAAACTTGTGTTTATTCTTTTCTTTCTGATTTGACTTATTTTCTTTGCAAATCTATAGATTTCCTCATTGAACTTTAAATGATGTTTTCTGTCTTATTTTGTTGGATTTTAATAGTGGTTGTTTATTACTGTCTTGTCAAAAGTACTTGTATCCATATGTCACTATTTATCTAATAAATAGATTTTGTGTCTGTATTGCACGTGACCTTCATTATGTCAGTACCCTTTTGGGGGAGTTGGTGGGTGTGGGTGCTTGTCACATCACCCTTGTGCAAAAGGAAAAAACACCTTTGGTATGTTCACTGATATTAACATTGTTATGGCATATTATCCACCATACACGGGATATACACAGTGGGTATTTAATTTGGTACACCTAGCATACACTGATGTTTATAGTAATCTGTCATAAACTGTAGATTTTTATAATAATCTGTCATACACTGTAGGTGTTAATAATAATATTCTTCATTATTCTGTAAACATTCTTGATACAGTGCTTCTAAGTGCTGACTGCACCTGCGTTTGTACACAGCGGTTAACTGACAGCCACAGCGGTTAACTGATTGAAGGACCTGCTTTATGGGTCAAGAGTTTATGAAATCATGTATATGTATCATATAGAACTACCATCCATCCTGTAAAGAACTAAAACGACCTGTGAACTCACCCTTTCTGTATCTTAAATCTTAACCACAAAAGCAAAGGCATTTTTAAAAGAACTCAACTACCCTGCAGGACATGATGACTCATCAGGAGTCAAGTAACATTTTTTCTAGATTTAATTTTATTTCTCTCTGAATTGCTCAGCTGTTTACCCTGTACTGGGCAGTTGTAGCATTCACTTCCTCTCTGCTTTAAGATGCTATAAGATTGGCTAAGTGATGCAGGGTCATGTGATGCCCTACACAGTAACCTTTAATCCGTGTATATGTGGGACACACCACATAATCACCTTTGCTGCACCCATGATCCAGTAAGTCCAGACTCGTCTCTGCACTGCCATCCAGGAGGTGAAAAGAACCTCCACTACCTGCACATACAGCGAAGTCTCATGCTGTCAGGTCACAGCAGAAGAGTGACATTGAGCAAGCCGAGGCCAACTGCTTTGGCCTTTGACCTGCAACTCATTTGTCTGTGGTAGCAGCCCACAATCCCTCCAATGGATGGCACAGCTCTGCGAGAGTAATCACACAGGACTTGATGGCATGAGAGTCTTCTGCTCCAGCCACACAAATATCCCAGTTAGGGTGATTGCTCAAATCAGACAGGGCTGATTGGTTAATGATGCTCGTGTACCATCTGCCATTTAGCCCTTTGCTTTGAAAGCCTCTCGTCATTTGCCGTTTGTGTGAGGTTGCGTGTGTGTTTATCTCAGCCTCTGTCTTTTATCCTTTTTTTCCCTCTTTTTCTTTGTCTCTGTTGTGTTATATATTTATTAATTTGACATTGGTTAGGTACTTACAAAGGGGATTTTAATCTTATAGAAACTTTCACACTTTCAAAACAAATCATTGGTCAAACTGCGTGAGGGAGAGATGCATTTGGTACATGTAAGAGTTTGAAATTGCACATTTATGGCTTTGACGTTAATTATTCCAAAACATTCATGAGAACTTGTTAATTTGTTTTTAAAAAGTTTAAAACTAAAATGTTGCTTGTTTACTTTTCTGTTGAAATGTTCTGTTGACATTTCTGTTGACAAATATGTTATTATTATTATTATTATTCATACTTCACAATTATGTTTGTGCTTTCATCCCCAGTGAAGTCAATGATGAGAAAATATTTATTCAGACCACAATCATTCAGAAACTTTGAATTTCTGAATCTAAATGGCACATTTGTCTCTAAATGTAGCTACACTTCTATCACTGACTTCACAGCCTAAATCCTGTCTATTATTATACACAACACGTTTATTTATGCACAAATAATTCAATTCCACTGGCAGAGTAAATAAATAAATAAGGGATAATTCAAACTCTCTGCAAAAAGATTCTAACCTGTACTTTTAATATGCTTGTTTTACGTGGCATTTCTAATCAATGATGCATTCCAGTTTATTCCAGCACTACAGCGTAGAGCCCTGTAGTGATAATGTCACCTTATTCATACTCTCAATGTTAGATATAAAAAAACCCCAATTGAATCAGCCAGAAATGATCTGCATTCAGATAGCAATCAAGATCCAAACAGCGTATTTTGTCCATGCTGGCTAGCAATTATCTGTAGTGTAGTAGAACTCTCAGCTCTTTCTCCTTTTCTCAGACATTCTGTTATTATTTCAGTTGGTCCGTTCCTCATTGTTCTCCCAGTCTGCTGTGTTGCTTGCAGTGTTTTCAGTGTTTTCAGTGTTTGCTTCTTTCATTTATCGCATCTGCTTAACACACATGCAAGCACACACACTTTCATCTACAAGCTATTATCCACAAGCTTAATTATTATTAAGGGTACGATGGGATAAATTAGTGCTCATAACTTTTGAACATGTGTTAAAATGTTCAAAAGTTACAAGCACAATAGATACAATAGATACATTCATAACTTTTATATCCATAGTGGAGTACAAGACTGGACATGGAAGTTCTGTAAGAAATATCATGTCATTCATGGGTCAAAATAGAAATCATACAGTGTGATTAACCTCTGTACCTGACACAGTATCCATATAGATTTGGCTCTGTGTTAATTATAACCTAGATCTAGGATTGTAATCTTCAACTAGGGTCTGACTTGCTCCAACAGATGGTCACTTTCCTGATCACACTGGGAAGACCGATCTTAAAAACAAACAAACAAACAAAAAACAGTAAGAGAGAGCAAGAGTTTGCATAAATAAAATAATTGCATACAGCTGTCCGATTGGACCATGTGGAGTAGCTTCTAGGTTATGAATGTCAAATACTGATCTGGAAGGTTCTAGAAAAGAGAGAAGGTTTCTAAGGAAGTAAAAAGCTTAGATGAGACTTTTATTCTGACAAATCCAACAGTCATATGAGAAGCTCATATATATATATATATGGGGGGCGGGGGGTGTATTGAATATTGCTCTGACCAACATTCTACACTGAACATATACAAGGATTTAGGTTCTTCACATAAACTGATGCCTGTTTTCACAAAACATGTGGCCCTCAGTTTCTGTGCGTGTTAGAGCCGACTCCACTACAAAGGACATCATGTCATTTTGACCCTTGATTAAGCTAACCACAGTGGAGTGCAGTGTCAGGTAGGAAATGCAAGTGCATGGCTGCTATCTTACAGGAAAAGGTGTCCCTGCAGCTATCTACCTACAGGAGGAGATAACGCAGTATAGCAGAACTGGCACATGCTCACGATGCTGGCTTGGTGATTTGTGCGCAGACTTCTCTCTTTCTCGGCGCTGCTCTTCCTCCAGCCCCTTCCCCTTCTCGTGAAATGTCTCCTGGCTCCTGCTTGATTTCCTCTCACCTTCATTAGCCAAGTTTGCGGTGCTGTAGACAGCTTGGAGCTTTTTCTTATTGGAGCCCAAACACTCAGGGTCATCTTAACGCTCTGACAGAAGTTTGCATGTGCTGGCTGAACGTTTGTTAGTGCGCAAGCATGGGAAAACTAAACAGTATTTTTGAGTGGCAGAGTTTCCATACACCAAGCTTCATATCACCATATGATGACTCTAAAATCTAAAATATAGTAAACTGCAAATACCTTCCCTACAGTTTAATTTTACAGCTCTCAAAGCATATTGACTAACTTTTCAAATCCATTAACATTTCCTTTCCTTTATCTTGCCTTTTAACAGCTTGCTATTATGTTGTTTGTTCCCTTCATCACTGAATGCATTTTTTCCCTCTGACACTGTTGACCGGTCACAGTCTTGCATATTGGAGACCTTATGCTTGATTACAAACTGCTTTCAAGTCACAGCTAATTGCTCTGTGAGTCGTATTGGTGCACGTCTGACTGATTTCATAGGCTTATTCATTTAAACATTTTTCTAGCCAGGAATGCAACAGACCACTGACAAAACATTAATCAGCGAGCTACACAGAGCAATTATCTCTGTAGGTACAGAACAGAATGCAAGCTGGAGTCTGGTCACATACCAGTAAAGTCAAAGTGACGGGTGCCAAAGTAGAGCGCACCTGGGTGTTGAGCTTCTCTAATGAATAATGTACTTGAATTGCTTTCTCCTTGGTGATGATGCACAAATGTATGATAGAAATGGGTTTTAAAAAATGTTGAACAGCCCCCCAGGGGCCTGTGGTGTCTGACTGACAGTACGCTGTGTGCAAATTGGCTGCCGTTTCTCATCGGTGTGTGAGTGATTGAAAAAGTGTCTGTCTGTAAAGTGTCCTTGAGTCTGAGAAAGGTGCTATATAAATGTAAATAATAATAATAATAATAATAATAATAATAATAATAACAAGCATGTAAGAAAGTGTTACAATGTGGCAAATGACTGTGGGCCTTTAAATATGACAGTGGAACAGTGTTTATTATAAATTGTTTAGTGTATTACAAAAATGCTTTGTGCAGTGTTTATTATAAATTGTTTGGTGTATTACAAAAATGTTTAGTGCAGTGTTTATTATGAATTAGTAAATTTATTACAGTTGACTCATTAACTATTACACAGTTGGATCTTTCCGTCTCCGTGTCTAGGTTTTGTTCTGCTTTTCCACACTACTTTTCTGAGCACATCGGTGGTCCTCTACAAATTCTGCAAGCATTGGTTTATATCCTGTGTTATCTGGGTTTGCTCTGAGCGCTTTTTCAGCCGGTCCATCTGGCCTTTCATTTCTCAGCTCTTTTGTCAAAAATATTCCCTCCCTGAGAGGAGCTATATTTCCTTCTGCTTATTCTGCATCATTACTGAACATAATGTCGGGGACTTCTAGCGTCTGTTGAAGAATTGGATATAATTTCTGCATTGTGCTTCTCGCTCAGTGTGCCCACCAAAGCACCAGGTGTAGCAGATTAAGTTAAAAAAGCCTGGTCTGAAACGTTCTGCCACATCTGTGAAGTTGCATAGAGAGTTCCTGAAATATGCACACACAGTTCAAAGTCTCCTGAGCGTACTGTTCCCATGTCTTGTTGACTACTTACAAACGTATTTTCTTAATGAAAACATTGTCAATAATTGTTGGAGTGTATCATAAGACTTTCTGTCTTTTATCCAACATACTTCACAGGCTTTACAGTGGCCATGATGCTCTACTTTCTGAAGCAGCTTTGGATCGACCCGAGAGACAGAATTTCAAAAGGACTGTTCTGTGATATTGCGCTCACCCTCACGCGCCATTTGTGCTCCAGCTGCCTCTCAGTAGTCTTGAAGGTCTTGAATTGTACAATGTTTAGTGTCTTTTAGTTTAAGAATGGCTATCTTGTTGTGCAAGATCCCTTTCATCCTAATGAATGAAAGTATTTCTGTTTGGAACATTTACACATGGTCCTTACGTGCATGAGCTTTGAATGTTGCGTTCACGCTGGTTCAAAAGATACAGCCAGATGGCTCACTCAGTAAATTCACAATGTGCTGTACTGCTCAGTAAATTCACTATTTGTCCTTCTTGAGCTTTCAGTTGAACTGTCACGAAACGCTCGCCTCCCGCGAGTCACGTGGTTTGTGCAGTGGGCGGCTCTTCGTTTGTGGCCACACCTGCACACACCTGCGCCTCGTCTTGTCTATGTGTATTTAAACCCGCGTCCGTGTGGGCAGTGTCGTTGGTCATTGTCGAGGCAGCGTATTAATTGTAGCTCTATGTATCAGTTTATGTTTGTTTAATATGGTGTTAAATATTAGAAGTGTTTAGTGTGCTTGTGTTCACTGTTTGTGTTTATACTTGAGTGCCACTTTAGTCCTTTATGTTTTATGTAAATAAATGTCTCACACATCGAGAGAGTCTGTGTGTGCTGTTTCACGCCCTTCGGCACTCAGGCTACCAGGTTACATAAAGCCTAAACACATCCAACTCAACTGAATTCCATTATGAAGGAGAAGAAGGAGAATGCTGGATGTTTGTGAAGTACTTATTTGAAATAATGGTGCCTTTGTAACTTTTGTTTTTTGTTTGTTTTGATAACACCTCCATGGAGGAAACAACAGAATCATGCCTGTTGGTTGTTTTGTTTTTCATGGCATTAGCACCACTGGCTAATGCCAAAGCCACATTAAATTTTATACATGGGGTGTGAATGTTTACTGAAGAAAACAAAAACTGGCTTTCAAAATCTCCATTTTAATAAGCTGCAGTTTAGAACGACACAGGTGCACGTTCATAGCATATCAGCTCCTGAAGTTTCCGGTAATGCGTGTTGGATTTCTCAGATGATCAAATAGTTTACAGTCATTTGTTGGCTAATAGTAATTTTGAATTTTGTTTGTATTGTACACATTTGTGGTATTGCCTTCTCAAAGTGCTTCAGAGTTAAAATAAGTAACAGTAGTGAGTGTCACGGTTGGCCAGCCATCCGCCAGGAAGGACACCCCCACCGTAGACAGGGAGCGTGCTACACTCCTGCCTCGTTCCCAATCACCGGAGTTTTAATCAAGTACACCTGTTCATACTTATCTTTGTTATTCCAACCTACAGGTCACCTACAGGTCTCTGGGGAAGGCGCTGCACATTAGCCGACTAAGCCAAACGGAATCCTCATCCCGTGCATTGCTAACCCAGATCCTCGGATATAGGATGCTTGTTCTGTTGTGTATTTTGAGAGTTGATTTGTCACCGTGAGGTTGACAGGACAGGCCAGAGTAAAATACAACAAAAAATAAGCCCTGGAAAATACAGTGCAGTGAAATGTATTTAAATGTAATATGCAAAAACAAAACAAATACTGGTATGTAGAAAGTAAGAATGACTAGACAACATAAAATGAAAATAAGGTACTGATTTTAAAAGCTTTTTCTTCCTTTACATCAGGTGAGCATTCTTAATCTCAAGTAACTCATCACATGGTTGGGTGTCTAATACATTGATCACATGTTGAAACCTGGTTGGGGGATACTAAATAAATTTGAAGATGCACTATCATGTTCCTGTCAGTATAGCTGGAGTAGTCATTTCTAAAATAGCAAAGACTAATTGGAAGCTAGTTAAAGGATTTTATAACTTCCATAACGTGTAGATCTACAAGTACAGCACAATTTTAAACATTTTGTAAATGTTGGATACTTTTTTTTTTTTTATATGAAATGCATTTATCTGAAGTTACATTTCTGCCTAATAGGATATGAATTAAGTGATTCATTCTCAGACCAGTGAAGTCTGTGTCCTTTAAACTCTATAGAGGAACATATCAGCATCATGGCTACCCTCAGGCCAAGTGCCAGAAGGTGATAACGGTCAGCTGTCCTCCTAACGTCATTAACAACCCTCACTAGTGATCTTACTGTACTGTGAAATGGACCACTGGACCAAATGGAACTGGGCAATCGACATATTTTCGTAACCATGGTAGAGGGTAGAAAATTTAATCTTACAGCCCTGAAAAGCTTGTTCTCACTGATCCCAGTGAAAGTGTTAAATGGAAGACCATGGTTTTGTGAAGAAATAATTGGAAGACAGAAAGATAGAGATATCAAATTAGACCAAATCCATTTAGTAAGTTCTGAAACTGCTGATGCCGTTATTGTAATCAGAAATCAGTCAAGTTAAAATATCACATCAAATCACATTTATTAAAAAATCAACAACACAGTTGATCAAAGTAAATCCAATAAATACACTTAACATTAATGATAAAAATATCAAGTGAAACACATGTACATTTATGTGTTTCAGAGAGCAAAATCAGAGAAACAGCAAAGCTACAAAAAAGTTTAATTCAAAACATTACACTCAAAATCTAAATGTCATAGGTGACATTTTCATGGTTTTTAGTGTGAAAATGGGAGAGGGAAAAAAGGGGCTTTCAGTCCGAGTCTTTGCAAAACTGTCTTCTATATATTCTCCCTTTACCTGCTGTATTGGTGTTGGAAGATAAGAGAGACAGCTTGCTCCTTTTCTGTGTCTCACTCCTTCTCTCTCACACTCTCCCTTCTTTATTTTGTTGGCTTGGGTTTTATTCTCTTGTGGATTAAAAAAACAAAGAGAAGTGGTATTTGCTAGAGTTGACTTGCATGTGGTCATCCGCCAACCTTGCAGTTAAGCACCATCAGGTGCGTTGTCAGCGGCGCCGACAACCTCAGGTGTGGCATAAATGGTGCCATTCATTTCTCTGACCTCTCCCTCTCAGCTGTAGTCTCATGTGTTGCCTGTTATTAGGACCCAGGTTGCCAGGCATTTAACTATAGGGTGGCTACTTTCATAAGCCCAAAACGGATGTAAACATATCAGGGGTGGGGTGGGAGCTTTGTGCAATGCAACAGGAAAATGATAATCTATATAACAGACCTGACCAATTTGAATGAAATGTTTCACTCCCCAGACTTTGGTACCTTCTCTCAAGTCTTCTGAGAGCCGACCTGACACAGTTTCTTTCATCCCTCCATGCTCTGCTCATCAATGGTGAAATCCCTCTGTGAGTGAACATGTAGGCAAGTAAAGGCACTCGAAATCTTGATATTCTTGAGGGGCACCTCAGCCTTGTTCAAAAGCTGTTCAAAAGTTCCCTGCTTTGCTGGAACTGAGAAATGTCGCCACAATGGCCTATTCTTCATGTAGGGCCATTCGCATAGAGGTTTTTGAGATGGTGAGCCTGAACTGCTTTACCAAAATTGAGCAGGCACAGGGTCAGTTTAGGTTGTGAGTTCTTTTCTGAAGGAGGGATCTGGAGCAGGTTAGGGTTAGAGTTTACATTTTACAGCATTTAGCAGACACTTTTATGCAAAGCGACTTACAATTATGACTGAATACAACTTAAGCAATTGAGGGTTAAGGGCCTTGCTCAGGGGCCCAACAGTGGCAACTTGGCAGCAGCAGGGCTTGAACTGTTGAATACCTGAGTCATTGAGCTACCACTGCCCCCAGTTGGGGGGTTAGAGTTAGAGTTAGAGTTAGAGTTAGGGTTAGGGTTGGGTTAGGGTTAGGGTTAGGGTTGGGTTAGGGTTAGGGTTAGGGTTAGGGTTGGGTTAGGGTTAGGGTTAGAGTTAGGGTTAGGGTTAGGGTTAGGGTTGGGTTAGGGTTAGGGTTAGAGTTAGGGTTAGGGTTAGAGTTAGGGTTAGGGTTGGGTTAGGGTTGGGTTAGGGTTAGGGTTAGGGTTAGGGTTAGGGTTAAGGTTAGGGTTAGAGTTAGGGTTAGGGTTAGAGTTAGGGTTAGGGTTAGGGTTAGGGTTGAGTTAGGGTTAGGGTTAGGGTTAGGGTTGGGTTAGGGTTGGGGTTAGAGTTAGGGTTAGGGTTGGGTTAGGGTTAGGGTTAGGGTTGGGGTTAGAGTTAGGGTTAGGGTTGGGTTAGGGTTAGGGTTGGGGTTAGAGTTAGGGTTAGGGTTGGGTTAGGGTTAGGATTGGGTTAGGGTTGGGTTAGGGTTAGGGTTAGGGTTGGGTTAGGGTTAGGGTTAGGGTTAGAGTTAGGGTTAGAGTTAGGGTTAGGGTTGGGTTAGGGTTAGGGTTAGGGTTGGGTTAGGGTTAGGGTTAGAGTTAGGGTTAGGGTTAGAGTTAGGGTTAGGGTTAGGGTTAGAGTTAGGGTTAGGGTTAGGGTTAGGGTTAGTCTCAGCCTTATTCTCACAGCAGGGTTAGGGTTAGGGTTAGGGTTAGAGTTAGGGTTAGGGTTGGGTTAGGGTTAGGGTTGGGTTAGGGTTAGGGTTAGGGTTGGGTTAGAGTTAGAGTTAGAGTTAGGGTTAGGGTTGGGTTAGGGTTAGGGTTAGAGTTAGGGTTAGGGTTAGGGTTAGGGTTAGGGTTGGGTTAGGGTTAGGGTTGGGTTAGAGTTAGAGTTAGAGTTAGGGTTAGGGTTGGGTTAGGGTTAGGGTTAGTCTCAGCCTTATTCTCACAGCAATGCCAAAAAATGGATTCCTTCGTGTTCTCTGAAGTTTGGCATTCACATCTGTCATGAGCACTGAGGTGATGCAAAATGATTTGGCTTTAATACTTCAGTGAAAAAGTATGGTTTCCGAGTATGGCAGGAAATTAATCCCAGACACAACCCAGGCATGTCTTCATAACACCTCACCTAAACTGATTTCACTGGTAAGACGATTTCCAGTACTGAAGTGTGCAGTCAATCCATGGACATAGATGACTTTATTGATCCCCTCAGGGAAACTTGTTCCAGTCGTGCAACAGTGAGAAGAAGAAGAATGGGAATACAAAAGAAACAGATAAGAACTTCAAAATTAGAGAGGAAAAAATCAAATATGAATAAATATATTGGATTACCTTGACACAGCGACACAGTAAGTTGTAATCAACTTTATGAAATTCACAGAATTCTCTCGGTGGAGCTCAAAGTTCAAAGTTCAAGTTCAAAGAGGTTTCATTGTCATTTCAGCTATATACAAGTACACAACAAAAACGAGACAATGTTCCTCCAGGACCATGGTGCAACACAACACAACAGTGCAACAGACGACATGCTACACAAGTGCAAACAGTCCAATATAGTGCAAAAATGTCATTAAATAAACATGAAATAAACAATAATAAATACAGGACAGTACAAATACAAAATGAGTAGCAATTATTTAGTCCAGTACACAGTACCGGGCATATGTAAAGCGAGTTGTGCATAGGAATCAGTGACATGCTAGCCTGAACATAGCAGTCACCGGTAGCAGCCAGAACAGTTCAGAGTACAGTGCGGGTTTAGTACAGTACTCTAGCAGCAAGCAGGACACATTGCTGTCCTACAATGTGAGATGCTGAAATATGAGATGTTGGTTATACACCTTTGCAACATCTTTTTTTTTTCTCACATTTTTCCTGCAACATACTTGGTTGGGCTTGAATGTCATATGACATTCTTGAGCCAAACCATTTGCTGCAAGAATGTCACTTGATAGTCTGTTGAATTAAGGCCTAGAATTGAATTAAGGCCTAGAAAGCTGATAAACAGTGTTAGGTTTTAGCTGTCTAATGGGATTTCTCAGTGTATGCAGACCCTTGGGCTGATTTCTTTGCGTTTTCTCAGTCTATGCATGCAAACATTACCAGATAGAGTGTAGAGCTGTCCTAGAAGCGGCTAGCGGAATTAAATGCAGCACCCGTGAAATAGCAAACAAACACTTTTGGGGAGACTCTGGAGCAGCACATGCAATTTGGAATGCACACTATTAGTGGCCATAAATAACCATAAAAAAAGATCCATATTTGCCAGTAAAGTGAGTCCATGCTTTCAGAAAGCCACGAAGGAAGTGACATCCTTCTCTGAGATTACTGGTTGATAGCAAAGTAGAAATGACTCATGTAAAACCAGAGTTTTACAATTATCAGATTACCCAAGTGCATGTAAACGTGTTGAACTGATTACAAAATCTTATTTTCTGCAGTTATCGGTTTATTAAGAGATGTCAAGACACTCATTTTCAGTTTTTGAAACACTCGTGCTTTCACGAGGTCCACAGAAGTGCTGTCTGTCAGGGAAACAAAGACTTTATTTAAATCCAGTTCAGTTTATCTAACTTGGAGAGCAGTGGCTTTGGTTTTGCTTGAAAACTGAAAAACACTTTGTTTGAGCCTTAGTCTGAAGTAAATGTTACTACTGACAATGGCAGATTGCCTGGATACAGTATGAAAACACAAAGCGATTTTGATGTGGTTTTCCTCTGGGTCCCACCCTTAGCAACAGGAGTCATTGCAAATCTCTATCGACTTTAATACCATAGTCCACACTTCTGTAAGAGTGATGGCATTTCACAGCAGTAACATACTTTGAAAGGTTCAGTGTTGGATATTTTCCAGTTCAGTATAGTTCAGATCAAGGAGAGCTAAGGAATGGTGCCAGAGGTTATGCACAAGCACTGAATCAGCAGCACCCTTTTTTTTGATGCTAATACCAACATCACATTGGCATAGCGAACAGAAAGCACTGTGCCTACTCTTTGATATGAAAGGATGTTGTGCTAGGATGTTGTACACTCAGAAGTATACATTGTTTTTCTTGTTGCCAGTTTTAGTATCAGTACAATATCAGGAGGGTGATTAAGAGAACTTACTCACTGACCAGTGTTTGGTGTGAGAACGTTCTTCAGATAGCCAACAGCAGTCCACAAGGTCATGGCGCAATCTGGTAAATTAGTGAAAGACAAGATGTTTCCTTTGACGTGTATGTGAGCCAATCACACACTAAAGTAATACCAGTCACTGGAAATGGTGGTTGGAAAGCCACTGGCACTTCACTCCAGGCATTTCACCAAACGAAAGACATGGAGATGAAAATCCTGACCGTCTGTCCTAAAACCGGATGTTTGTCCACCCCATTTAACAGCCGCATAAATACTCATCAGTACAACCACCCCACCACCACCCCAAGACTTTTACATTTCCACCTGGGGCTGCATGTCAGACTAGCTCAGCATGGTGGGAAGATCACAGCCATGGCAACTCTTGAAGGGTATATACATGTGGAGACCACCACGGGCATGTGGTCGTTTTACTGGTGCTATCAGTTGTACTGCGGACATTAAAAGGGCACAGACTAGAGGACGTTTAGACGGAAAGCCTGTGGGTGTTGCCTTGACAGCAGGGGATATCGACACACTTTTTGTTTGTTTCCAAACTAACTTCACCATCTCATACTTTTGGTAACAATCACCCATATACCACTGGCACAACTGATAAGCTAAGTTAAAAGGGTAAGGAATTCAGCAGTATTTGTACTGGTTAGCTAGTATTAATTACAGAAAGAAAGAAAAAACATTACATCTTGGTTTGATGGCCTGAAGTTTCATTCAGTTTAGCCTAATGATATTTGATCATTTTTATTTTACAAGTATGCTAATAGAAGCGAAAGACACATTTGTGCAACAAAGTGTGTGATAATTGGACAGACTGTGCCAATGCAAACCTTTTTCCTGTGAATGAAACAACACAACCTACAATTAGAAGAGTTGGACAGAATGTTTCCCACCACCTGTCAGTCTCCTTAATGGTCAGTTTTGTCAGGCCAGAGTGTTGAGAACATACATACCTTTATTACAGAATGTTCTTCTGAGCTTGTTCTCTCACAGAGTTAAATACACTTAGACCAAGCAACAGGATTAATGGTTACTTGTGAGAAATAAAATAATTAGAAGTGAATATTATAAGTACAGAATGTTATCTCAACCTTGTGCAAAACTGTGGTCTTTAACCAGAGGATTTAACAAAATTGGAAACCGCTTACTTTCCATATACTTCCAAATGATATTTGACAAAGATGGTTGTACAACTCTTCATGTCTCCTTGAGCTTGCCATGCCATTCAGTCAGTGTCAGAAAAATTCTTAATAATGATCCCAGCTCATGAATGGAGTGGGAATTACATAGTCGGAAAAAAAGCCCTTTTCCTAAGCCTGGTGGTGAATAGGCAAATACTTTTGCACACTACCATGTACAAGTGGCATAATTCACAAAGCTTTTTGTCACCTTAGAAAAACACTTCACCCCTCAAAGTAGTGTTAGAGACATTCTCTCAGGAAATGTCTATGCATCAGTCATAATAGCACAGTATGTGTTGGCATTTTAAGAGCCCTGGTGCATGGAAATGCTGAGAAATATGTTTAATCATGTGATTCAGAGACTCAATATGAGGTTTACTAATGTTCAGGCCTGTTATTATCTGGAACTTGCTGTTCTAGCTTAAGAGTTTTTACTCTGTTACTAGGGTAACAGTCCTCGCCCTATCCCATCCCATTTTCTGTTGTCTGTGGATCTCTCGCTCTCTCTGTCTCTTCTCTTTCCCTTTCCAGACCAGCGACGTAACTGGTGGGGAGCCCGCAGAATGTGGGTTCTTTCCAATTAGTGCTGGGTATCGCCAGTAACTGCACATATGACAAGCATTGCAATATGGGTATCACAGTATGATACCATATGACACCTAACAGTTATACAAACAAATTTTGGTAAATATTAACCAAAATACTATTATTATTTATTAACAATACAATAATAAATAGTAACAAATAAAGACCAATATTACCATCAATAGGGAGGGTAAATATAAGTACCAATATAGAGAAAACACATGAAAGTTAAAAAAAGAATTCATAAATTCAGCCAATAACTTCTAACCTCTACTAACTGTAAGGAATTTAATTCTGAATATTATTAGAACTCACAATTATAACTTAAATGAACATTTTATTACCATGTTTATTAAAGATTTAATGGCTTGGCTGTTCTGTCCAGTGAAAATACCACACACAGGTATTTATTCTTGAAGTCTATTTGTAGATAAGTTTACAGAGTGCAAGGCACATCACATGAACTCCAGTTGAGTAAGTGCTTAAGGCATCAATCTAACTGAACCTTTAAAATAAATATATGGGGGCGCCCACTGATCTGTTTTTGTACTGGGGCCAAGAAGATCCAAGATAGGTTCTGACCAACTGCCTTCTGGTCTTCCTGAAATTGGTGGACTAGAATTTACCTCGAATCCTGGTGTGGTCTGCTGTGAGTGTGGAAGCGATCCACTCCCTGGGCTGCCTGTGCAGTTACAGGATTCGTTTATTTTGTAATGTAAATACTTTGACTTATTGTCTTGCTTAGCTTTTCAAGCTTCACCATGGTGGGGAAAGGATTTCATGAAGGCTAGCCATGTGATAGCCTCATGTTATCACAATTATTCATCAGTGTATGTCTAATAAAAACACTTTCATAGGACTGGAGCAAGGTTATTGTAATAAACTCATGTTTGTAGAGTGAGTGCGTATGCTGAGAGCATGTCACATGCTGGCCTGAATGGCTAAAAGCTTAATGGCTAGAATAACTGCTAATTTGCATGTGCTCCTACAAAGTGAAATGCCATATATCCAAGTGTTGCTTCACTGATACTTCGCCACTTGAGTGTTTTTAGCCAAGGAAAGTAATAAAAAGCAGTAAATAGATGAACCTAGAGCCTAGCAATTTGCAAATCTGCACCCAGAAAAGTAACATGGAATTGTGCAATCGATCCATGGTTCCAGGATCCAATCGATCCATGTCTCACTTTAGCAATACTACATAAATGGAAAAAAGGCAGTTTTAGTAACATTACATAAGTGAGTGTCAAATGAGAGAGCAGAGTGAATAATAATGCCTATGTTTTTGTAAAACAGTTTTGGTTGTTATTGAAACCCAACAAGATTTAGTAGAATATTAGATAATTTGCCCCTTGCAGCATTGGGTCCAAGCAATAGCACCTCAGTCTTATTAGAATCCAGAAAGTGAATGGTAGTTTCTATCCAATATTTATATCCCAAAAATCTAACCTCAATTTTGATACATGTATGGGCATCATCAGAATTAGTACATATATATAATGAAGTATTGTCTGCTTAGCAATGGAAGCTAATTCCATGCTTATGAATAATTATGCCTGGAGGTAGCATATATAATCAGAATAATAAGGGACCCAGTAATGACCCTTGTTGAACGCCATGTTTTACTTTTGTAAGCTCAGAGCCTTCATTGTGTACAAGGACAAATTATTTGTGATCTGTCAAATAAGACTTAAACCAGGATATTGCTTGTCCTGTAATGCCAATGAGAGTTTCCAGCCTGTCCAGTAAGATGCTGTGGTCTATGGCATCAGACATAATACTAAGATCTAATAGTATAAGAAAGGAGATGTTTCCTTTATCAGAGGATATTAAACGATTGTTAACTACCTTTGATGTGTCATTGCTGTGATGTGTTCCAAAGCCAGTCTGAAATAATTAATGGGTATAATTTATCTGCAAATAGGCACATCATTGTGATAAAACTGCTTTTTATAGTATTTTGCCAATAAAGAGAAGATTTGAAATTGGCCTGTAACTGGAGGGCTCATTGGGAATAAGAGTAGGTTTTTTAATTAGTGGTTATTTAATTAGTCTTAATTATTTTGGAATCTAAATTAGGCACAGAGAAGAGAATAATAATGAGCAAAGGCTCTATGCAGTGGTGGATGGTGATGACATAGTCTAGGTGGGGCTGGTGATGACATAGTCTAGGTGGGGTTGGTGATGACATAGTCTAGGTGGGGCTGGTGATGACATAGTCTAGGTGGGGTTGGTGATGACATAGTCTAGGTGGGGCTGGTGATGACATAGTCTAGGTGGGGCTGGTGATGACATAGTCTAGGTGGGGCTGGTGATGACATAGTCTAGGTGGGGTTGGTGATGACATAGTCTAGGTGGGGCTGGTGATGGGAAATAAGCCAGTGAGTGCCTAATTTGCATAAAAACATTATAATAATAAATGACAATTTTCATTAGTTGCAGCTCAGAGAGAAGGTACAGTATGCATCATAAGAAAACCATGTGAATATTTTGTTAACTAAAATAAATATTTTTAAATGAAGCTCCTTTAGGTGCCAGATTCTGTGCTTGTGGCCATGTGTTTGTCATCGACGGTCAGAAATTGGCTGCCCTGGTGCAGTAATGGGGAGCTGTGCATTTTAGCACACTCATACTTAAAATAAGTAGTTAATGATTATTTTACAAATATTTATTTTAAATTTTTTTAATTTCTACCAGGTGGGGCAATGCCTTCAGTTTTGTACCAATGGGCAGGAGTTCTTTGAATAAATGAGTTGGGACTGGATCAAGTATACATGCAGATGATCAGAAGAATTTAAGAATAAATGAGTTGGGACTGGATCAAGTATACATGCAGATGATCAGAAGAATTTAAAGAATAAATGAGTTGGGACTGGATCAAGTATACATGTAGACGATCGATCGAAAGAATTTAAAGAATAAATGAGTTGGGACTGGATCAAGTATATATGCAGATGATCGGAAGAATTTAAAGAATAAATGAGTTGGGACTGGATCAAGTATACATGTAGACAATCAGAAGAATGTAAAGAAGTGACAAAATTAGGGTGAAAGGCTGTAATTGTTTATCTAAGCTAAACAGGAAGCCGCCTAAATGTATTCATACTAACAGAGTCTGAGCAAGCGCAATTCATTTATTTACTAATGTTTTTATTGTTATTGAAAAATTGCTTACTGCTACATTTCTACAGGATAAGGAATACTAACCGATTCCTATTGAGTTCTGGTACAGTATTAAATAGGAACCATGGATTGTTTTAGTTTTAGAGATGAGTATAGTGATGAGTATAGTGATTTTTGCTTATATTCTGAAGTCTGAGCTTCAGATCTGGTTGAACATTTATCATGTATTGAGTTCACTTCGTTCATTGAAGAACAGAGACTGCTGATAACTGCAGCAAATGGAAATGCCAAATATAAATGGAAAATTAGGTAACATAAAACCTGTAATGGGTATGTTTTCCTACAATTTCAGTCTCTTATTGAGGCAGACTAAGTAAATTAAAGGAATTGTGCTGTAAATGGCTGTAGATTGGGTCTAAGTGTGGGAAATACAACTCCGATATCATCTCCCTAATTATGTGTTTAGTCAAGAGGCAGTAAATGCAAGCAAAAGGAAAGAACACACCAGCAATCAGGTACACAGCTGTCGCTTCTCATGAACATACTAAAGGTATTTACAATATTCAGAACCATACACAAGCCTACCTCACAAATCATGAAGCCTTCTCTAGTTCTGGTACATCAGTCATGTGGTTGTGCTCATAGGCAAAGAGGCCTATGACCACTGTCCAGGTTTTTGTACACACAGAGGTGGTGGCACTAGTTGCTTTGCACAATATGACACCAATTCTCACATTGTATCATTCTCACAGTATCATTTATGGCGTTGAGCTGACACTTTCAGCCAAAGTAACTTACAATTATGACTGAGTACAACTTGAGCAATTGAGGGTTAAGGGTCTTGCTCAGGGGCCCAACAGTGGCAACTTGGCAGTGGTGGGGCTTGAACCAGCAACCGTCAAATTACAAGTCAAGTACCTTAAACACTGAGCTACCACTGTATCATAGTTGAACATGCTGTCATTCTCTCAGTATCATTGTCATTCATTCATTATCATAGTATCATAGTCAAACACTGTCATTCTCTCAGTATCATTGCCGAACACTCAATCTTTCTCACAGTATCATAGTCAAACACTCATTCATACTTTCAGTATCATAGTCAAACACTGCCATTCTCTCGGTATCATAGTCAAACACTCAGTCATTCTCTCAGTATCATAGTCAAACACTGCCATTCTCTCGGTATCATAGTCAAACACTCAGTCATTCTCTCAGTATCATAGTCAAACACTGTCATTCTCACACTATCATTGTCAAACACTCAGTCATTCTCATGGTATCATTATCAAACACTCAGTCATTCACACAGTATCATAGTCAAACACTCAGTCATTCTCTCAGTGTCATAGTCAAACACTGTCATTCTCATACTATGAATGTCAAACACTCAGTCATTCACACAATATCAGTCATACACTCAGTCATACTCTCAGTATCATAGTCAAACACTGTCATACTCAAACACTGTCATTTTCACAGCCATAGTCAAACACTGTTGTTCTCACACTATCATCGTCATTCTCATAGTATCATAGTCAAACACTCAGTCATTCTCTCAGTGTCATAGTCAAACACTGTCATTCTCATACTATGAATGTCAAACACTCAGTCATTCACACAATATCATAGTCAAACACTGTCATACTCAAACACTGTCATTCTCACACTATCATCGTCATTCTCATAGTATCATAGTCAAACATTCAGTCATTCTCTCAGTATCATTGCCACTCAGTTATAATACAAAAAAATCACTACGCAAATTTCAGAATCATTTCAAGAATACAGTCACTCATACCAATTTTCAAATTTACTGTCCAAATTCTAGACCTGTTGTGCGTATTCTTATGAATGCTAAGTGTGTATGTACTTATTTGTTTGTAAAACTACATAAATAAACAATACAAATGGACAAGGACTTTTGTGTTTGGGATGATCTGTGAGTCAGTGTAAGTGTCCATTACAGCGCTGACTGACTGTTCTGACTGATTGATTGATTGATTGACTGTTTAGATGTTCTGTGTTAATGACGTTTGAGTGGGTAATTCCCACTGGGATAACAGCCATTCTGGCATGCTCAAATCTACATCTATTTTCTCAATTTTTTTCCATAATGTTTTTTTTAATTGTCATACAGAGACAGACAAGGATACAGATAAGCGCTACTTAATTGGTGTATCAAGATGCATGAAGTCTAGACATGCACGTATATACAGTGAACTCAAGTTCCAGTTTTGAAGTTTTAAGTCAAAGAAAAAGAAAAAAGCAAAACGTCAATAGTCCTCCAGTGCCTCCCTCTAGCCTCCCCAACCCTCCAGCCCTCTAGCCCCACCCCACCAGCCCTCTATCCCCGCCCCACCAGCCCTCTAGCCACAGCCCTCTAGCCCTGCCCCCAGACCTCTAGCCCCACCCCCTAGCCCCAGCTGCCCAGCCCTCCAGCTGTTCTAGAAAATGTAGAAAACAAGTGTAGGCTTTTCAACTTCTCCAAACTACCTGTAACAGTATTGGATCGGGGTCTAGGTCTAGATTCAGGATCTTGGATAGAATATTCAATATCTGGTTTCTGGTTTCTGCCTCTGTTGAAATGTTTTAGCTGCCAGAGTGCGCTACAGCACAGATGTGCCCAGGGACTCAGCAACTGACTGCACTCAATTTCTACTCAATTTACACTCAAAACTTCAGCTACAATAGTGCAGTGATGTATTTTTCCCATTTAAAAGAAAGGGAGCATGCTCCAAACGTCTGTTGTTTTCTGTCAGCAAGTCAAACAAGCAGAGATGCAGCTCTGATGTAAGCTGAGCTTTCTTCTGTCAGGCGTGGTAAGGAGAACTGCTAAATGCATCCAATCTCTCTGAACCTGAGTAATTTACGGTTAAGGGCCTTGTTCAGGGGCCCAACAGTGGCAGCTTCAGTGCCTCTCTGGTCAGGACCATAAAATTGTAGCAGATCCAGATACTATCGCAGCGCATCTGTAACACATAATAACATGTAGTGGCATCTGTAACACATAATAACATGCAGTGACATTGTAAAACATAATGGCATTAAGTGACATCTGTAACACATAATGGCATGTAGTGACATCTCTAACAAATAATGGCATTAAGTGACATCTGTAACATATAATGGCATGTAGTGACATCTCTAACAAATAATGGCATTAAGTGACATCTGTAACACATAATGGCATGTAATGACATCTGTAACACATAATGGCATTAAGTGACATCTGTAACATATTGTGGCATGTAGTGACATCTGTAACACATAATGGCATGTAGTGATATCTGTAACACATAATGGCATGTAGTGGCATCTGTAACACATAATGGCATGTAGTGATATCTGTAACACATAATGGCATGTTGTGGCATCTGTAAGACATAATGGCATTTACATCTGTAACACATAATGGCATGTAGTGACATCTGTAACACATAATGGCATTAAGTGACATCTGTAACATATAATGGCATGTAGTGACATCTGTAACACATAATGGCATGTAGTGATATCTGTAACACATAATGGCATTTAGTGACATCTGTAACACATAATGGCATGTAGTGACATCTGTAACACATAATGGCATGTAGTGGCATCTGTAAGACATAATGGCATTTACATCTGTAACACATAATGGCATGTAGTGATATGGTTTGTCCGCATAATCTGAATTTATTAAGTGCTTTGTATATATCTGTGACAGCATCGTTCCAGCCCACTGGCTTTGCTTCGCCCAGACTCAGGTCCCCCTCACCTGAGTACTGATAAGATACACCTGTCTCTCATTCCAGTCACCCTTATAACATCCCAGTTTCCCACCTCCAACTCGTGAAGTATTGTGTCCCTATATGCATGCCGAGCATTCTTTGTTCCTTTTGATTCCCCTGGCTTTTGACCTCCGCTTCTTCCTCAGACTACGTTCAGACTACGCTCAGACTACAGACTTCGTTCCTAGCCCTTTGGATTACTCATGTTTATGCCTACTGACTACCAGAGGGAACAGTACCCTCGACTCGTCCGAACCTCCTGCGTTGACGACTGCTACTCATATCCACCTCGCACCTATTCCTGTCAGTGCCAATAAGCTCTTGTAATTGGATCCTCACTTACCTGTTTCTGGGAGTTCGTTACAGTATCCCGCAGAGAAGATGCCCCGCTCCACCTGAGAGACTTTCTCAACTTTAATAACCATGTGCTCAGAATAATAAAAAGATGCCTCCTTGGTAAGAGAGACTGAGAGACTATAAAGCACAATATGTTAAAAGAGAGTGAAGTGAACCTCATGACCTGTCGGGATCTCATCTCCACCGAGGCCGGACTTTGTACTAATCTGTTTGCACTATTGAGTACTTTTCCTAAGAAGCACTTTGCTTGTACAGCTGATGAAGGACTTCCTGTCTGAAACATCTTGTTTCTCCAGAAACTCTGAACTTCTGTAACGTGGAGCGAATGATGGACAGATGCAATCGCTGAGAAGAGCGAGATTTATTAGGAGAAAATCTATGCGCAGAGTCATCACAGCCGTCAATAGTCAGGGAGCCTAGATGAACAGTATTAGAAAATGGTAAGAGAAAACTAAACACGAACGAAATGCAAGGAAGAAAATATAAAACAAAGGCAGGCCCTGGGGAATGGGAACAAGGAAAAGAAAAATTTGTGTGTCTGTGAGAGAGAATTTTATTTTCTGAGGTTTGCTGATTTTGCAATAACAGGCCAGTCTGAGCGCATCACCACACCAAAGTTTTCAGTCTACTAGACTTTCACATAAAGAGCTTTCATCTTTACAAGCTACTCTCTGTCTGCCCAGACTGGCGCTGCCCAGCTGCAGCTTCTGTGCCCTCAAACGAGGTGTAGCTCACCATTAGCAGTTCAAATGGAGGCCAAAAATTTGGTCATGGTTGAAGGCAGAGCTGAACGAGTGATTATGAGAGACCAGGCTAAGCGTGTATGATGGACGCCAGTTCGCTGTATATATATATATATATATATATATGTGTGTGTGTGTGTATATATATATATATATATATATATATATATATATATATATATATATATATATATATATATACACACACACACAGAGATTTCAGGTCAGTAACTGCAGTGAAAAATAATGAGAGATCTTGTAGCTGTAGAGATAGCAGAGATGTATAGTTTCCAGAGGTCCTTCATGAGATGCGCAATAAAAGTACTTCTCTGTCAATCAAAGATAAATGACCATTCGGATAATAACTGATACTGTAGCTTGCAACTGGTGTAGATGTGCTGCATGAGAATGTGCTAACACAGCCACTAAAATGACCATGGATCTTTCCCTGCTAGTTATCACTCCTTAGGCATCACTTCAGGAGGTGTAATCAGGATGTATAAACCAAGAGAAGGCACGCTTATCATTTTGTTGAACACCTTTGGACCATCAGAATTAAGGATTTGAGGTTTCCAGTGGCAAGGCATTTTAATGGTGACGGACAGTGCACCAGTGCACAATGCATCCGTGTGCATTGTGAGTTGTTGCTATGGCAGCAATGAAATTACAAAACTCCAAGAAAAAGAATTGATCTACACTTTTGTAACTTCATAACCTCGAGGTGTGTGTGTGTGTATCTGAGCGCACACACAAAATTCAAAATAGCTCTTGCTAGCTAGTTTCTAATTGTCTGACACTGAGCCTGCGCATGCATGCCTTCATGCAGGTGTACATATGTTTAAGATGTGGGTGAGACCTTCTCAGTCATATTGCTAGCATGTGCTATTTTTAATCTCCAGCAAAACTCCCACCTGTTTAATAGTCTCCACATATAAACTCTCTCTCTCTCTCTCTCTCTCTCTCTCTCTCTCTCTCTCTCTCTCTCTCTCTCTCTCCCTCCCTCCCTCCCCATCTCTCTTCTTTGCAAGTCATAACAACATGGCAGCACATATGATTAACCAGATTGCATAGAAATATTTAGTGCTCAAATATATGTCGAGTTAAATCTTGGAAGTGTTCTTCAACATGTTGCTATTGCCGTGGCAGACGGAGAAGTGCTGATGAAGGATGAAGGAGCTTTAGACGTGTGGCCGTCTGGGTGAGGTCCTTCCCCCAGAGCAGTGTGAGATCCAGAACCCTGGCCTTCACAATGCTTGATATTTTACAAGATTCCTTTACAAGTATAAAGTCATAATATTTCAAATCAAATCGAAAATCAAAATTGATTTATATAGTACTTTTTACAACAGATGTTGTCACAAAACAGCTTTAAAAATGTCCAAGTCCAAACCCCCAGTGAGCAAGCCAAGGGTTTTAAGTGGTGACTTAAAACTCCCTAGAACACGAGGGAGAAACCTGGAGAGGAACCAAGACTCAAAGGGGGCCATCTTCCTCTGGCTGAATATTTGAAGAAGGAAAGATATTACAAAAAAAAAGTAATACCAGAAGTAATATTTTGAAAATAAACTAATTATAAATTCATATTTTAAGATGTATATTTTTGTATTTCTATATGTAGTATTTCAAATCTTTTGGTAACCTGCTCACCATTTTATGATATTTTACCTTCACTGCTTGTTTGCTGTGTGGGAGTCTTTTGAAAGTCTTCGTCTTCAATAAGAGAGCTGTTCTAGAGCAGAAACACTATTCTCTGGTTCTTTTTCAGTGTGGGAGCTGCAATATTCTAACCTATACTTATTCCAGAAACCAAAGCCGGACTTTCATAAGATCCACAGCCTTAATGTGAAGCCTTCATCTTACTCATCTCAAATGTGTGGCAAAAGTTGATATTGACACACTCCTCAGTCTCTCAGATGCAGCACTGAACTATAGTGAACCCTTTGGCCTGTGAAAACTGCCATTTTAAGATTTGTCTGATTATACATAGGGAATGTTGCCTAGCAGGTAGTGTACCGGAGCGTGCTGAGAGTGTGGCATTACTAATGATCATGTTAGCTAGGGTTGATCCAAAATATTCATGAAATGAATCTGTTGTTTGTCAGGAACCTGTATGGTTGTGCACACACACACACACACACACACACACACACACACACACACACACACACACACACACACACACACACACACAAAGAATCAACTATTCTTTCCACTGCATCTTTCTGTTTTCCTGTTGTCAGCAGGTCATTGAATAGTATAGTGTACTATAGTATAATAAAGTGTACTTTAGTATAGTATAGTGTAGTGTACTTTAGTATAGTGCACTATAGTATAGTACAGTGCACTTTTGTATAGTGTAGTGTACTATAGTGTAGTGTACTTTAGTATAGTCCACTATAGTATAATAAAGTGTACTTTAGTATAGTGTAGTGTACTTGAGTATAGCATACTATAGTACAAAGTATTATAGTATAGCACATAGTGTAGTGTACTAGAGTACAGCACACAGTATAGTGTACTATAATATACCATAGTGTGGTATACTTTAGTATAGTGTACTATAATATTGTATAGTATGGTGTGCTTTAGTATAGTGTGCTATTATATTGTATAGTGTACTTTAGTATGGTGTACTATAGTATACTATAGTGTACTTTGGTATGGTGTATGGTAGTATAGTATAGTTTACTATAGTATAGCGTAAAGTATACTGTAGTATATAGTAGAGTATATGATGATATACATTAATTGACACAATTTGCTGATGTATTATATAAACAACGATTGTTAGTCTCGGTTTCTTTTTGTAAAGCAATAAATATGTTTATAATTGTTTAGAATGAATATAATTGTTTATTCTTCTTGGCAAAATGTAAGCAGACTACAGACACACACACACACACACACACACACAAAGCCACAGCAGTCTGCATAGCAAGATGAAGCCGACCAGATGTTTACAGTTTCTTACAGTCGCTAACATCCTTTTGTCCAATCTTTAGCCACATTTTCAAACATCTAAACACAGTTAATGCAACATCCATCTGTTTGAACTGTACCATTAACACAATTAGCAAAACATCCATCTGTTTGAACCACAACATTAATAAAGTTAATGTTGTTTTCTAAGGCTATGCAGTCAGTTAACAGGTTTCTAAAATGCTTACATTTTCCATATGTATAAGCTTTTGCAATAATAAAATGATGGATCTTTCTAGTCTCATTTACAAATCCTTGCACACATGATGTCAAATTAAAACGGAATGCTCCAAATATAAATCCAGTAAAAAAAAAAAAAAAACACCTTCTGCAACAGCAGCAACTGGAAATCTGTATTCAAACCGCTGATGAGAATTTTTGAAAGAACAGATCATTGATATATTGAGAAATAGCTGTCGTACGCAATATAAAATACACCGAGCACAGCTGATTTTGTCAGTGACTGGGACTTATCCAGGAGCTTGCTGGATCGAGTGTGGCCAATGACATACAGGAGCAGAGAGTAAGATGCACTGCAGAGCGCACACTGTCCACTCTAACCTGGCCAAAACGCGTTGGTGGGAAAGGCACATCGTTGGGAGAAGGACCACCATTGAGGTGGCAGGTCAGAGAGGAGCAAACATCAATGTGTGCTGCAGTCTTGAGTGTTGGTTTGGTCCCTACAGGACTAAGCTCTTTTTTATTTTTTTATTTTTTTTTGGGGGGGGGGGGGTTGGTTACCTCTAACCAACAACAGAAAGAGAACAGGTGGGAGGCATGTCGTCATTACATGGGACAGTGTAGCATTCCACATTCACATGCCATCATAAACTGGTTTGGAGTTCAGATTTACAGACATCTGTACAGTCCATTTTTACAGTCAGGAAAGATGAGGGTGGAGGAGGAATCGGGACACCATCCCCGATTCCTCCTCCACCCTCACGTTTCCTGACTGTAAAAATGGACTGTACAGATGTCTGTAAATCTGAACTGTAGAAATGTCTGTAAAGCTGGACTTTTGAGATGTCTGTAAAGCTGGACTTTAAAGATGTCTGTAAAGCTGGACATTTTTGTGGGTTTTTTTTCCCTCCTTTCTGTGGCTTTTTTCACTGTTTTGTGTATTTTATTTTTACACCTTTGGGACCAAAGGCCACATATGTTGGATTTTTTTTATTAGAAATGCTCATTTCACATTCAAGCAAAAAATGGAGTGGTTTCCAGTAAAAAAAAGAACTTATGAATTATGAAAAAATTATGTATGTTATAATATCTGTTGTTTGTTGGTAGAACTGACACCTGAAACACAATGCGGTTTCTGTAATGACATCCACTGTTAGTGTTCACAGTCGTCCTTTGATTGATCATATGTTTCTCTTGGATAGAAAATGTGTTAGTGTTTTGAGGCAGGTTTGCCATATTTTGATAGAGTTAGTATGTGTAGAGAACGTTTGGTTTTCATTTTGAAATGCAGAGCTGGTATTTAATGAACAAAATGTGGTTTTGTCTCTGTAACTTTAAATGGAGTGCAGTACATCATTATACTGGGGTTATCACAAAGAATAGGAGAACCAAATAAACGATGTATTCATTCAATAACCACACACAGTAGGTATGGCCAAAGTAACCTTCGTATTTCTAATTCTTCACATCATGACATTTGTTTTTGACAGGGAGGTTTAATAGACAGTTAAGACTCCAGGGAGAAGAAGAGAAACAAGGGATGAGGACAGGTAGGGAATGTGGACATGTGCAGGTTAGTAACTGTTGCAGCACTGTGCAGAAGTGCACAACGCGCATACAAATGAGCGAGGCGTTAGCTGCCCTGGCTCCCGGCTCTCAAACCGCAGCCTCCGTACGTGCCTTGACAATGACCACAACTTGTGCCAGACCGCAAGAAAGCAACATCTGGAAGTGGAGAGTGGCTGTGGTGGATCTCGCTGGACCCGCGGCACCTGAGACGGTGTCCAGCAGACACGCAGTATTGTCATGGTAACCTAAGTGTTCAGCATACACACGGCCCTTTCATGGTAACCTAAGTGTTCAGCATACACACGGTGCTTTCATGGTAAACTAAGTGTTCAGCATACACACAGCCCTTTCATGGTAAACTAAGTGTTCAGCATACACACAATGCTTTCATGGTAACCTAAGTGTTCAGCATACACACAGCCCTTTCATGGTAACCTAAGTGTTCAGCATACACACGGCCCTTTCATGGTAACCTAAGTGTTCAGCATACACACGGTGCTTTCATGGTAAACTAAGTGTTCAGCATACACACGGTGCTTTCATGGTAAACTAAGTGTTCAGCATACACACAGTGATTTCATGGCATGCTGTAGTTGTTCATCTCTGAGCTCAGGGAGGACATCTCTGGAGGAATCTTAGGATGCCATCATTTATCTCACTCTTCCCTCAACAAAACAGGCAACAATGTGAAGATCATGTTTTTTCATTTCTCCAGTGCCTTTAACACGTCTCAGCCCTGTCCAAAGCATGCAGGTAGATGCCTCCTACAAGCTCCTGGAGTTGTGACTACCTGACAGATAGGTCACGCTTTGTACGGCTGGGGGGCTGTGAGTCTGAGCAGGTGATTAGCGGAGAGCACCACAGGGGCTGAACTCTCAACTTTCCTCTTCACCTCAGGTCTCTCAGATACAGCAAATTTCAGAAGACTCTGCAATCTTGAGGTGTGTCAGTGGTGGACAGCAGACTGAGTACAGAGGACTGTTAGATCTCTTTGTGGCATAGTGTGGAAACAACCACCTCATTTGAAACCAAGACACAGGAGTGTAATGACATTTTATTTAATGACATTTTTGCACTATATTGGACTGTTTGCACTTGTGTAGCATGTCGTCTGTTGCACTGTTGTTTTGTGTTGCACCATGGTCCTGGAGGAACATTGTCTCGTTTTTGTTGTGTACTTGTATATAGCTGAAATGACAATAAAACCTCTTTGAACTTGAACTTGAACTTGAGATGCTTGTGGATTTTAGGAGGACCGGTACTGCGCTGAACACCACTTCCACCCTGTGAGAAGAGGTTTTGGTGGTGGAGAGCTGGACAGGAGATTTAACACACAGGCTGTCCACAGGAAGGGACAGCAGACTACTCGTTGAGGAAGCTTAGGTTCTTCAGAGTGTGCAGTAAGATGTGTACCTTCTATCAGTCTGTGGTGGAAAGTACACTTTTCTTTGCAGCCTGTTGGGGAAGTGGTATCAAAAACAGAGAGCTGCTCTGTAGCCCCTGGAGATGGTTGTGTAGAGATCAGAATAACGGACAACAAAACACACGCCTTACACACTCTACTGGACAGCGTGTGTTCAGTATCTACTGGAGGATGGCGGCGTGTTCAGTATCTACTGGAGGATGACGGCGTGTTCAGTATCTACTGGACAGCGTGTGTTCAGTATCTACTGGAGGATGGCGGCGTGTGTTCAGTAAGGCTTCTTCGACTCTGCTGCAGTAAGAAGTCAAGGAAGTCAGTCCTGCGCACCACAAGAAGTATATACAGTGACTTCTGTGTCTACAGAGACTCTCTGCGTTTCTAATAGACAGGGCACATCACTCAGCACACTGAATATTTGCACTATGTTTGTGTTCTATTTGTGTCTTGTACATCACTGCTGCAATAAAGAAATTTCCCCTCAGGGATAAATCTCTCTCTTATACATATATACATATGCACATATATACACATACATATATACACATAAACATACACATATACACATACATATATACATATACACATATACATACATATACATATATAGAAATACATACATATATACACATACATATACACATATATACACATACACATATACACATACATATATACACATACACATACATATATACACATACACGTATTCACATACATATACACATATATACATATACGGTTATGTGCAGAATAATAGCATTGTGGATAAAACAACTGAGAAAAAGCTCAGTCCTCATAATAGCATTTATTTCCATATACACAACGCCACTCGGAGCACTGCACATTCAATTCCAAATGAAAACATGAACAAAAAATCAAATTTTGAAACTGAAAATGAAGAAAAAAGAATAATGGGCTGTTAAAAAAAAAACAGCAGTGTCAGTATAAACAGTATAAACTGAAAGTTGTTCACAGATTTAGTTTTTCTATAGATCACTGAACTAATATGTAGTTGTATATACTTTATTTCTGAAAACTGCTTTACATCTGTGTGGTATGGCGTCAACTAACATCTGACACCTGCGAACAGATATTCCAGCCCAAGCTGACTGGACTACATTTCACAGTTTTTCTGCATTCTTGGGTTTTGCACCAAAACAGCATTTTTGATGTCACGCCACAAATTCTCAATCGCATTGATGTCTGGGGATTGGGCTGGCCACTTCATAACATCAATCTTTTTGGTGTGGAACCAGGATGTTGCCTGCTTTCTGGTGTGTTTGGGGTCGTTGTCCTGCTGAAACACCCATTTTAAAGGCATTTCTTCTTCAGCATAAGGCAACATGACCTCTTCCAGTATTTTGATATATTCAAACTGGTCCATGGTGCCTGGTATGCAAAAAATGGGTCCGACTCCAAAGTATGAGAAACATCCCCAAACCATTATGCTTGCATGTCCATGTTTTACAATCTTCACAGTGTACTGTGGCTTGAATTCAGTGTTTATGGGTCATCTCACAAACTGTTGGTGGCTTTTCGACCCAATAAGAACAATCTTGTGTAGGCATCTTCTAGTTGTTGAGGTACTCACAGGTAACTGAAGATCTTCTTTGATTTCCCTGGAGTTGATCATTCGATGCTTCTTTGCCATTCTTGTTATTCTATGATCTACTATTCTATGATGGTAGTATTTCTTTTCCTACCACGTTCTTCCGGTTTTGTTTGCCATTTTAAAGCATTTGAGATCATTTTAGCTGAGCAGCCAAATATTGTCTGCACGTCTTTATATGTTTTCCCCGCTCCAATGAACGTCTTGATCAAAGTTCTTTCTCCTTCAGTACAACGTCTGGAATGACCCATTTTACTCACTGAGCAAGGGCTAAAACCAGCAGGTACATTTGCTGCCCTCCTTCTTTAAATAAGGGCCATAATTGACTGTTTCTTCATAGAATGAATGACCTCACTAATTGAACTCCACATTGCTATTAATTTGAACACGCCCCTTTCATTAAATCAGTCATGACTGTTGATTCTGTTGGTTTCCCATTATTGGCTACAACTATTCTGCTAGAGTTTGCTTCACTGCGTGTCTGAAACCTGAGACTTCAGTAATGTAAAGCTTTGTGCGATAAATTTTCGTTTCAAACCGAATTGACAAATTACCAAAATGAGGTCTATGTAGCCGGTTCCTGTGGTGGTGTGATTCACGTTTCTCCTGGGCCAGGTGTGAAAGGTGTCGACCTAGTTTTTCAGGTTTCAGAGGAATGATTAATTAATTGGGTAATTACCAAAACACTCAAGTCGAGTGTTCAGAGCGCTGAAGCTGTAGGTTAAAAATAAAATGCTAAGTAATAAAACTCCAACTCTTAAACGCAGATGTGACATCCGTGACATTGTCATGATGCCTGTAACTGTGATTCTAATACATGCATATGCAAGCATGTGGAAGAAACTCCACTCAGAACCTATGTCCGCCCTAGCCTTCAAATCAAACGTTTAGAAGGACGTGCTTCTTTGCTTGCAAGAATATTAGTTTTCTCCTGCTAGATGGGAGGTCCCTGATTCAAAGGTTTCCATTTTAAGGAGAGCTACAGCACATCACTATTATAAATCTGCACAAAACATGCGCTACAATTACAAGCAAAAAAGACTCCAGCAAGTTTGTAAGTCAGTAATAGCCTCTGGAATGCTGCTGACCCAGATCAGAGACATTCTGTTGGTGGTGGCTTTTATGCAACTTTTTTCCGAATTCAGCAAGGTATCATTATTGTAGCTCTCACACAGGTGGCCTGGAATGCTGTGGTAAGTGAAATCCCTCCTAGTCAGGGGATGTCTGGCTCAAATCCCAGCCAGTGTTCCCACAAACATGGGTGGAAGGCTGGTAAGTGTGACATCAGATGAGGCAGTGTGGCTGGAGTGTGCAAGACCCTCACAAGGGGATACTGACCGTGGGCTTTCTGTAAGAACGGAAAATAGGATTATGGTTCCAAATGAATAGGTCAACTTGATTTTAAAATTTTTATTAAAAATTTAAATAATTCTCCAAATGTTCACAAAATGCCTTGAAGCAATTTGTCATGTAGGCACTGTGCCAGGTTGTTTAGGTGCCCTCTGTTGTTGAGTATGTCCTGTCTGGGGAGAGGGTTTGTATTGAAGAATGACACCACCCCCCTCAGGAGGCATCCTCTCTGAGTCACTGGTGAGCTCATTTCCTGTCTTCCAGTCCAGCTAAAAGTGTAGTTTTTATTTCTCGACCCGAGTACACTTGATTCTATGTGATTAAGCAGCCAGTGTGAACAATCTCCACCATCTACAGTCCAACACCAGGATGTAGAGTAAAAACATGTGAAGTAGACACATGCCTGTATGTACCTGTGCGCTGGATTCATTTTCCTTCACCAGTGCAAGATTTTACCAACTTTTACACACACACACAAAAAAAATCAGTTTCATTTATTTGGCAGTCTCACTGTTAAGGACCGAGTCATATTTTCATGTCAAAATAATATGAAAATATGACCCAGATTAAATAAAGAAAAAAAGTGAATTTTATATGATTTGAGCACTGGTGAATGCTTTCAGCTCTTAAAAGGTTAAAGTGATGGATGAATATGAACTTTAAAAAAACTGATCTACAGATGGATGGATGGTTGTTCAGTCCTTTAGTACGAATACATGAGATTCAGGTCTGGGTGAACGGCCATCAGTTCATATGTACGTTAGTTTAAAAGAACTTGACACGAGCTGTGTGGCGTGTGTCTTAAATCATCACTCCCAACCCTCCCAACCCACGGCCATGCCTGCACACGCAGTTCTCAGCTTCACTCGTCTGTGCTGATGACCACAGACCTCATCATTTCAGTGGAGCCCCGCGATTGATCACAGAGAGGACCGACGGCACTATCCGCTACCGCTTTGTCTAGGCACCAAAGACTGGGGGAGGGTAGAGTCAAGGAGATGGGCAGCGCTGGAGGAGAGACCAACCACGCCTCCTGAGCCAGACGGCAGCAGCTGGCGCGTAGATGTCTTTGAGCCGCGGCGTTGGCATGGTGTTCCTCACTCCCTCTTGCAGCCGCCTATCCCATCCTGCCGTCTTTTCTCAGGGAGCGCAGTCTGTGTGAATAAGCGTCAGACTGGCCCAATGACATTTTAAGGTAATGATGGAGGTTGCCATGGTTACAGGATGCTGACATGACTCATTCTATTGTGTGCTGTGCTCCAGAACACCCCAAACTAAGGGACATGTTCCAAGGAAGGGATTAAGTCTAATCTCAGACTAAACTTCAATGCCACTGGTGAATCACCAGGGAAATCTGTTCAGTCTGGTCTTGGTCTTAATATGGTTCTGGGAAACCAGCACTTAAACGTCTCATTTTTGGCTAGGTTATATACACACTTTAGATGCAATAGATTTTAAAAATCTCAAATAAAACAAAGCACCTAAAATGCAACTGAAATTGATTTTTATATACTGGCATTGCACCATTTAAAGAGGTAATGGGGAGATTACAAGGAGCAAAAGTCTTATCATTTAATGTAGTTGGCAATATACTACTAGAGCATCACAGAGTACGTCATGACCTCTGGGGCACAGAAAAGAAAATTGAATCAGAAACCATCTGTGCTGCTCTGAAGAGAATGCAAATGTTTAAAACCAGCATCATCTCTGGCATAAGAAGCATCCTGAGATTGAACCTCTGCACAAACAAGAGCAGGAAGTCAAAAGTGCAGAATAGTTTTTATTAAACGTACCAGTAAAAGGCAGAAGGGCACCGGTGAGAGGCTTAGAAGGTCCCTTAAACATACAACACGGCACATTAGAAGATCAATTAAACATACAACACGGCACATTAGAAGATCTCTTAAACACACGATCTAAATGTTCTAGTTCATCATAGGTTTTGTACCACCTGTCTGTATGTTGGGTCATTTTTCTACTTTGCTCAATGCACCAAAATGAACAAACATGCATAAGGGTGCATTTTACACTACATGCTGTGTGAAATATTGGAATAGTTGTTGTATTTTGAGGAACTGGAATTGCAAAATCTATCCAGGCCAAATCAGAACAGTGACTGCTTCAAAAACAATACTCTAAAAGCTACCAGGCACTGCCTTCGTCAGACAGTGACAATGGTCGATCAATCGGTCAGTCGATGGTGTTCATCCCCCCCGGCCGTCCACTGACAGTTTGTTCAACTCTCAGTCACCGTGGTAACTCTTGAACTACGTAAGAATTTAGTGCGCCAAAAGAAATCTCAGCGAAGCCATAAACACACTGGGACGTGTGGAAGACTTTTGTAAAAGGCTCGTTTTGGAGAAAGAACCTATACCCATTTATATATCTATTATAGTGTTATTGTTCCATCTTGTGACTTTTGAAAACCAAAAAAGAACATTTACAAGAGTTCCATCATAAGGACAGATTTAATAAATAAACAGGAGCAGAGAAATACTAACACGAGAATTTGAACAGCGGTGCAAGTTGAGGCTGTTATCTCTGATGCATACAAGACAGAAGGACGACTCAAACAATGCACAAAACAGTCATTTATGTTGAAGGGAGAAATAAATACAGAGGCTGGAAGAAAACGAAACAAGTGCAAGGTTTTCCATTCATATCACCATTTCCTTCATATTTACTGCTAATATCCATGTGAGGGAAACTGCTCCTAGTTGGAGGAGAAGGCAGGACTTTTGTTCATTCAGCAGACAAACCGACCGATCAGCATCCCTTAGCTCAGAGGTTCTAGCTGCCAAGTTGGAAGTCAGACCATCCCAAATCTAACACACAAGTGTCTGTAATGATCGTGATCGTGAAAATGACTCATTTAAAAGGGGAGAGAAAAAAAAAATCCTACAAAAACAAAACATTTGGTTGTGTCCAAACACAGCCACTATCCCAGTGCTCAACAACATTCAGGAACTAAATAACAATTCAAAACTTTTGTTTCCCCTGGGCCCCAAGGCCAGTGTCTAAATCTTAAATAAAAATAACAACTAAAATTACAACTTGGTCTTCAACTAAAAACAGTTAAAAATCGTGTCATTCCAAACTCGGACTATATCGGGACCCACTCTTATTAAACACATGAGGAAAAGGTGTAAATATTTGAACTCCAATTCTGCTCCTAATCTGGATTTTTTTTTTTACCATGTTTGAGTTCAGATTAGTCAACCCTCAGGTGCTGAGTGGTGTCAGACACTACACACGAACACAGGTATTATACCTGACCAGTATTAAAGTAGGTAAGGTATTAAAGGCACTAAGGTATTGTACCTTAATACTGATACCTGACCAGTATTAAAGTAGTTTCAAAGCACCTACACGAATGCCCTGCATTATAACAGTACTTTTTTGAGAGAGAGCATGAAAAAGAATACTGTCCGCTGAGCACTGCAGGGTGGTACATCTGCAGGGGGAGAGCTGGAGCAAAACGGATCAGGCTGGAGTAAGATCTGCAGGAACCTCACTGTGGACAGTAATGGAGTCCCAGAACCAGAGGTCGGCTCAGACGGTAACCCCTGACCTCTGCCTCACACTCTCCAACACACTCCAACAACACATAAAACCCTCACAGCTACTGTGTTTGCACAGTAAACTCTGACAATCATGAATAAATAAGACGGTCCATCGCCGGCCTCCCCAACCTCAGTCCCTGTCTAACAATACTACACTCAGCAACCCCTGCCACCACGGCATAAACACGCTCTGGGTTAAACCTAAACAGAACCATTAAAGAAAGCAAAATGACAGCGAACAGATCCTTGCGCACGCAGTAGAGCTGGGTGATTAGGATTAGTTGCAAAAATCTCCGGAAGAGCGTTCGGCTCTTTTATCATTTCATGCCCCCCCCCCCCGTTACATCAGTCGTTCGCTTCAACATGCCGCCTCCCGTCACTTTCTGCTGCCTCTCATGCGGCAGGCCACGGCCGTGATGAGGGCAGCCCCTTTGCCACTGCCGTCTTCTGACTGGAGCAGGGTGACGTCGCACTGGGGCGCCAGGTCTCGCAGAGTCTCCCGCATGATGGCAGAGAAGCTGCAGAGACACAAAGATGAGACCTGTGTGAGATGAGGGTTCGTCAGTTGTCATGGTGATATTGCAGCGATCCAGAGAGAGTACATTTATATGTGACCATTTGTGCAGAAGGATGGTGGACAATGACATATGATCTAAGGAAAAAACGTTTCAAAGACAAAGATGTCATTTTCATTCTTTTAGGGGAGGGGGTTGTGTGTGTGTGTGTGTATGTGTGTGTGTGTGTGTGTGTAAATATACAGAACTTCAATCCATTCCAATTTCACACAAATTCCTAGCACAAAACCATATGAAGCTAATGAATTCTGAGTATCAGACCAGCACTTTTTCTATAGCTCGTAGATGTCCATGTTCAAATAATAGTAATAATAATAATAAATTATCCAGTCAGGCTGACTGGGCCTCATTCTTACCATTCCTCACACAGGTTTACCGTGACTACAACACGGTTGTTTATTTAGGCCAGCGTCTTGCCAGGAACGTCAGTAGGAATGCTTTTTGCATTTTTTGGAAGGTTTTGCAAGCTAACTTGGCAATCAACATAATCTTAGCGGTAATCAGGACATCCGACAATTAGTTTAGTCACAATGGCAGCAGCTGCAGCAGATGTGTAGTTTAGCTCAGACAAGCATGAAAAATCTTAAACAATAAAATCTGAGATAATTATATGCAAAAAGGGTATTTTTGGCAGATGAGTAAGAACAAGTTAACAACATGACCACCCAGTGTCAAGTTCTCTGGCCGTGCAGTAACTGGCGATACAGAGTCCAACGTGACATTTCATGTCTCATGCAGGCCGAGTTGACTAGCTGGAGAGACGAGTGAGACTGCAGCATTGTGGGACACGCGCTGGACTAGCAAACATGACTGAGTCCACGTCACAGCCCATCATATACCACTTGTTAACGTTTATCTTAATGTGTTAATACTAGCCTGTATTTACATGCCCCGACATGTGTAAACAATGTTAGCCAAAACAATGCAGTCCAATATTTAACCGTCATTAACGGTTCATCAACATGTTTTAATATAACCAAGGATAAAACCTAGGTTGGTTTTTAATTGTCATTTAATAAAATATAGCCATTGCAATATGTAGGAATATATATGTGTTTTTCGGTTCATCTCACAACGCTCATGGGTGAACCACTTAGCAAGCAGAAATGACCAAGCCACAAACAAGCAAACAAAAACAGGAACGTGAGCTGCCTCGCTCGCGTTCAAATGCAAACCGTAAACGCCTCGTGCCTCCATGACACTCCACCTTCAGCCCCGCCCACTCCCGAGGCACTTACTGCGGGTGTAGTTTATAGAGAGTTCCGTCCACCCCCACCGTGACGCTGAGGTTTTGGAGGCCGCGGTTCTGCCGGATCCGTTCCACGACTGCGGCCAGGCCGGCTCCGCACAGCTGGGCGGCCCGGCGCGCCACTACGCTGCACACCTCCTTCACCAGGATGCTGTCATCGCACGTACTGCTGGTCAGACCCAAGTGCTGCAGGATGGAGCGCACCTGCCGCAAAGCCAGCCGGTCACTGGAGGGGCGGGCCCAGAGAGAGGGGCGGGGCCGAGAGAGAGCGCGAGACAAGGGGGAGGTTAGAGATCATTAGAGACCACACCATTATAGTAATTTAGAGCCTAATGAAACTAATGACTTCAGACTGTGAAAGCTGCAGCCAAACAATGTTTACAGCCCTCCGGCGTTCTGATGGGAGACAGAAAACTAAAATCATCTTTATCTGCTAGTGCAGACAAAATGCAGAATAATTCATTACATTGGAATAAAATTTCTGGTCACACACACACACACACACACACACACCTCTTTTCAATCCCTTTCTATTTTCTTATCTCAATTATTCAATTATTTCACCTCATAGTCCTTCCTAAAACACTGGACATTTTGTTGATGTTGGTGAAAACATCAACACAAAAGGTGCATATTGCCTTCCCAGGGTAATTTGGGACTTAACGCTGGTGTTTCATTAGGAGAGGTGTCCACTAAAACAAGATACAGGGTTTTTTTGTATTGCATTATTGCTTCATATACAAATTCAACACTGTTGATAATAAATATCACCAACAGCTCCATATATTTGTCTTTTTTAACTTTAATAAAATGTATTTGTAACATTTTATTTTTTGCTAAAGACCTTCTTGAGGTGATAGACTTTGGATGTAATAAGCTTTTTATTCTTCTATAGCTGATGTGAAGCACTTGCTGCTGTGTGTGTTGTGTTGGCTGGCACACACACACACACACACACTTTGTGCCTCTAGTACAGCAGTACTCGAACCCCTACACCTTAAGAATGACCACTAGTCACTTCAAAGCACTTAAATAATAACTTCCTTCACTTCTCGAAAAGAGGGAAGAAAATTGTAAGTACTTTCATTGTGTTTTCCCTGACAGGGTTCTATTGGCATATTGGCCTCCTTAGAGCTAATATACGAGTGTAAGGATTTGTACCATTTTACATTTTTGGCAGATGCTCTTCTCCAACGCGACTTACAAACGTGCTTTTTCATTTCCTCATAAATACATCCTAGTACAGTACAGTAGGTTAGAGTCCAAGATACAAATGATCTAGAATACTGTAGAAATACAGGGATCACTGCTGATGACTAGAAGTGTGAAATACATATAAACTCTATAACAGACAACAATCAGTGTAATAAACAATAAGTACTACAGTTTCAGTTAGTCAACATAGGAGCAGCATCAGTGGTCATTTAAATATTCCACAAATAGACGGGTCTTCAGTCTGCGTTTGAAGACTGTAAGGGACTCTGCTATCCGGACAGCAAGCGGAAGTTCATCCCACGAACTAGAGTGTCTGCTAAATGCTGTGAATGTAACGTGCTCAAACACAAACCTTTCGATCTGGGAAAGGAACTTAGTCTCGAAGATACCACGAGTCTTGAGTCTCTCCGAGAGCTTTCCACGAAACAGAAGTCCTTTAGCAGTGAAGTCCAACAGAACATTCCTCACAATCTCCCCCAGATACATACCACTGATCATCTTCTCAAACCTGATATACACACACGAAACAATATTTGCATGAATTAAATCATTAGCATAAAAACATTTTAACCGCTGCAGTTCTAACATTGTAACGAACGTTGGTTCATTAGTCATTACTGCACTACTGGCCCTTACGGATAGTTCCAGAATGTGCAAATGAGGCCTCTGACACATTGGTGATTGGTTACTGTGTGCTCAGATTATCCGGACCAGACTGGTCTCACCTGGTCCAGATGAGCATCTGTCTGGGTGCTGACAAATCTTTGCCCTCACATGGTGCAACAAGTGAAAATTATTTTGAGTATATTTTTAAGTGTTGATGTATGGAAATTATAAAACACTAAAAAAAAGGATTAAATCAGTGACTATCAAGAAATGAAGTAATACATTGTAAACATAAAGTATACACTACATCTTAAAGGTGGATTACAGCTAAAATAACCAATGAGAACGGTCTGGGTGATTTTCACGCTGACGTGATTGTTGGGTTTGGTCGTTAAAGGATTTCCAGGTGGGTTAAACCATGAGATGTGTGGACTGGCGTTCAGGGTGGGACTGGTACCTCTGCTTGCCAGGATTGGTGGAACTTTCATCCACGGCCCTGTCGAATGGCGTGCAGAAGTCATCGAGGGCGCCGTCGTCCCCGAAGGCGCCCCACTCCATGTTCACACACATACGACCCTCATCACCCTCCACCAGCTCTAGGTTCCGCATCTCCTCCATGTAGCACGCGTTCGTGCCTGTACCTGGAGAGATCGCACGAGGGAATCCACACACACACACGTGACCTGAGGTCATACAACAACCTTAAGGGTTAGATTTGTTTGGATTACCAATACTGATATTTTATTTCAAATGTTGTTTTTTGTATGTAAATATTCTATGAAAATGACTAATTGAAAAATTCCTTTTGCATAAGTATTCGACCCCGTGTGGAAGCCCAAGATATTGTTCTAACATGACACAGTTGTCTTACACTGCAAAAAAAAAAAAAAAAGTTTAAATCTTGATTAAAAGTAAGAAATTTCTCATTTTGAGAAAATACTCCTGTTCTCATATTCTAACATAATAGATTATTTTGACCTGTTTTAAGTAATTATATCATCAAGTACAGTTCTCACTATATTTGACAGGTAGTGTTTATTGCTAAACGCTGAATGGTGTGTATGAGGGGAGGAAGAAACCCATCAAAGCACAGATGGAGTGTCACAGATCTCAAAGTATCTCAGCTAGAATGTGGAGTTCGTGGGCAGACGAGACAGAAACAGAGGTCTTTCCAAACACTGTGTGTGCTGCAATCCTCACACACACACACACACACACACACACACACACACACACACAAACTAAAGGCCATCGGGGCCTCTAGGGTCAGAGGGAGTAAAACATTGTGTAGGGGTGCTGAGTCAGTGAGGGGCTGAGGCAGGAGAGGCAGGAGACTTACCCACAATAAGCCCTACTTCACAGCGGGGGTCCTCATACCCACACGTCATCATCGTACCGACCGTGTCGTTCACCACCGCAACCACATCCAGGTCGAAATCCTGGCGCCACGGAACACCAAAAGAGGGTGAACCAAAGAAAAAGAAATGCAAAGAAACCAAAAGCGGAGCAGAAAATGCCAAAAGAGGGGAAAAGAATTATGGGAGGGGAGAAAAGAATGAGCAAATTAGATTGAATTAAAAATCAGTTTGACTTCTTCAGCTACAGGTGGCATTAAAAGTTTGAGTCATTTTGCTCTGGCGTGTGTTGTGCGCGCGCACGCACACACACACACACACACACACACACACACACACACACACACACACACACACACACACACACACACGCACACACACACGCACACGCACACGCACACGCACACGCACACGCACACGCACACGCACACACACCTCCATGCGGTGGATGGCGTCCTTCAGGAGCGCGACTACATCTTCGCCCTCACAGCCCGTGGCCTTGAAGCCTTTTGTCCAATTCAGCAGAATTCCCTGCAAAAGATGTTCACTCTCTTGGGTCAAAGGTCGTTTTGTGTGTGTGTGTGTGTGTGTGTGCGCGCTAGTTAATTTTGTGACGATGCATATGTACGTCTGCATATGTGTATCTGGCCATTTGTAAGTGGAGGCATGGGCTTGCTCACGCTTGGCTCTTACAACCATGCATGCACACAAACACACACGCACACACACACACACACTTTAATGCATATGAAGTGCACACTGGTTGTTTTTTCTCTGATAGACGATGCTGATCTTACAATAAAACAGTGACCCTCTTCAACAGTTCTACTAAACCAACCCCCTTCTCCCACCATGTCCACCACCCCACCAGAGGGCCAGAGAATCCTTTCCCTACACCGCCTGACCAGCAGTCCCCCACGGGAACGGGTACACTATGAACTTTGACCTTGAGGTAATAAAGAGTGTTTACAGGGAACAGAGGCCTAACAGTGCATTAGACATTAATAACATAAAACACAAGGGAGTTGAGAGTCTTTGTCTTCTCAGAATGATTTACAGGGCGGCAGCCTCTGCAAAGGATCCTAGGTTGGCTTTCCTGGACCGCGGGGTATACGAGATATACGACCTCTCAGGAGGCTTAGGATGGTACAGAAAAACAATCTTCTTTAGGACAAGTTTAAGAGAAGTCTTCTTTTGGAATGTGGTGGTAACAGTTCCAACTGGTGTAGGGGTTGAATATCAGTTTGTTTATATCGACTAATGTATTGTTGGAATGTAATGAGGGCAAATGCAAACACCAGTACATAAAAGGTGCGGTGAATATATGATCACTTCTGATAAATGTATAAAAATGTGGGTTCTTTGTTTGATTGTTAGACATTCTCCGGAGGTGCCTCAGTAATGCTTGTTAACGTTAACCTGCAATAAAGGACAGGACCAGATGTTCTCTAACTAAGTCTGAAGTCTGCATCTTTATTTAATATTTGAATGTTTAACTTTAAGACGAGCTGACTGGGGATTTAGGATCGACACCCTTCTGGGTAATACACCATATTAACATGATTTTTTGTTTGTTTGTGTCTGTTTTTGGTTGGGTGGTTTGTTTAACTTGATCCTGTAAGGAAGCGTTTTCCTCTACAACACTGTAATGCTTTAAATAAAAACTCATCCTCCATTGAACATTTTCACATTTTGTTGTGTTTACAACCTGGAATTAAAATCAACTTAATTGGAAGTATACATCATCGAATTACACACACAACAGTTCATTATATTGAAATATGAGGTATGTAAAAAGATCACTGGAAAAATAAATCCCAAAAAACTAATTGTTATTGCACAAGTTTCCTCCTGCATGACTGTGGAAACAGTTCTTATGCAAACAATTACCATCAAATGTCCCTTAATTACTTGAAGCGTCAAACTGTGTGCAACCAGTGTCAGATGAGCTCAGCAGAAGAGCCTCTTTTTTGTGGAAGGTTCCACATGTATAAGAGCAGACATACCATGTCGTCATGAAGACAAAGTAGCTACTGAAACTACTGCAGGACAAACACAGGCAGCCAGGCAGTATTTATAAAAACATCCCCAAATCTGAGTGTTCTTTAGAGAGCCATTATTAGCTGGAAAGAATGGAAAGGACGCATCAGAACCACACCTCTGCCTGCACAAAACCTACCTTTAAAAAGTCAGCTGTGTACAGATCTGGTAATGGACAGAAGAAAGCCCTTATTGAGAAAAAACGTCATTTGAAATCATGTTTGCAAAAAGGCATTATGGAGACTCAGAAATCTATTCACAGTGCAGTATGGTACAATCCAAACCATCATCACCACCTTGAGAAAACCCACCCCCACAGTGAAGCATGGTACAGTCCAAACCCACCCCCACAGTGAAGCATGGTACAGTCCAAACCCACCCCACAGTGAAGCATGGTACAGTCCAAACCCACCCCCACAGTGAAGCATGGTACAGTCCAAACCCACCCCCACAGTGAAGCATGGTACAGTCCAAACCCACCCCACAGTGAAGCATGGTACAGTCCAAACCCACCCCACAGTGAAGCATGGTGGTGGCAGCGCCACACTGGGAAGCTGGTCGTGGTGGATACAGGGCAAGGCCTGATGAAAACCCTGTTCACCTTCCAACAAGACGGCAGGAACACCGCCAAAGCCACACAGGAGCGGCTCAAAGCAAGAACCTCGGTGTGCTGGAGTGACCAAGTCAAAGTCCAGACCACAACGCAGCTGACAAGCTGCTATTCACCAACGGTCCCCCACCACGTCTCAGACGCGACCTTATTCAGCAGACAGATGTCCAAGTTTGTTGAACTTCATTTTTAGCGTTACAATTTTTCTTAAGTTGCAACAACAAAATGTAAACAAATTCAAAGAGCTGAATACTTCTGCACGGCAGGGCTAAGAAAACTGAGCATGTGATTGGACAAACACCCACTCAGGTGTCTTCCCAGAGCAAAACTAGGGACAAACCGAACATGGACCAGCCTGCTTATTCTGACCTTGTATTTATATGGGATCTTTAAAATTAAGCCCATGGTGTTAAAGTTCACAATGTCAGCTTCAAGTTTGTGTGCATTTGCATCTACTGAGTGATCCACATACAAATTGCTGAACAAAACTGCTGATCAAATTAACATAATTAAACTTCCTCTCTAGTTCGTTACAAATCCTTTGCACTTTCACTACAATGCCCTGATACTCAGTGCCTTCAGAGACCTTCTGACCTTTCTCCCATCTTTAGCAAATTAAATACATGTTCACCAGGGTTCTGGCCAGTTAAGGTGTTTGTGCTGATTGGTCCCGTTGTTTCCTTTAGGGGTGCGTGTGGGGTTGGGGAGAAGCACGGGGATGCTATGCTGGACCAGAGCAGGCGAGACACGTCAGTGCTCTTCAGGAGTCATCACACTGCTGCCATAGCTGCTGGTGGCATTTCTGATGCCTCTACACACATCAAGCATTAGCTTATACATCACATTAATCTTATTCAGCTATTAAATTAATCTTATCCATTTATAACATTGAGCTCATCTAAAGTTAATCTTTCTATAATATTTTCTACCCATCTATGACATTTTGTTTCAGGACTCCACAGCCTGTCGGAGTAGTCTTGTTCAACTGTGGTCTGTCTGTCTCTTAACACATCATCAGTTTGAATCTTGCTGTGAATCTTTAATCAGGGTTTTTTTGTTTGTTTGTTTTCCCCTCATCATACTCAAACTATGGAGAGGATTTCTGATTTGTCCAACAGGTAAATATGTGATATGTCTATAAAACTGCTCCTTGTAATCTACTGCTGTGTTCTTCTGTGATCCTTCACGTTGGCCGATATTGCTAAACACTTCAGTACTTTTCTCTTCTTCTTAGCAATGTACCAAACTCATCTGTTTGTAGGAGACTATCAGAAATGAGACATGTATGTAGTTTATTACACACAAATACTCCTGCTACAATATTAAATCAACAACTAAACTTACCAGCCAAGTAACCAGTTGCCTACAGTCTCCTGAAATGGGATGCGTGCTTTACCAAAGTCACTCGATACAGACGCTAAACCTCCTAAATCTGACTGCACATTAACCTCAATGTTTCACATCAAACCAAACATTCTGAAGTACAGAGCCAGCAGAACCAACACAACCCGACCCGCACACCACTGACCCATCACAACCCAACCGACCCAAACTGTCCCACCAGAACCCAACCTGCATGCCACCATCCCACCACATGCATCCTGTCCCAACATGCACCACTGTCCCACCACATGAAGCTCTGGTGCAAGGATGGAAAATGTAGAGAAACACAAAAATCTGAGTTTAACTTTAGTGTTTATGGTGGAAAAATAAATTCAGTAGTTTGTGTGTCCTGTCTATGCCCATGAAATATTTATTCATATTTATTTGTTTGTGAGTGTCCTCATCCATCCTGTGTATGCATATGATGTATATTTCTGTTGGTGTATCTTGCCTATACCCACTATATATAATTCTGTGTGTGTGTGAGTGTGTGTGTGTGTGTGTGTGTGTGTGTGTGTGTGTGTGTGTGTGTGTGAGAATGTGTGTGTGAGAGAGTGTGTATGTGTGTGTGTGAGAGAGAGTGTGTGTGTGTGTGTTTGTGTGTGAGTGTGTGAAAGAGAGAGAGAGAGAGAGAGAGAGAGAGCACGCGTGTGTGTGTGTGTGTGTGTGTGTGTATGTGTGAGTATGTGAGTGTGTGTGAGTGTGAGAGAGAGAGAGTGTGTGTGTGTGTGTGTGTGTGTGTGTGTATGTGTGAGTATGTGAGTGTGTGTGTGTGAGTGTGAGAGAGAGAGAGAGAGAGAGAGAGAGTGTGTGTGTGTGTGTGTGTGTGTGTGTGTGTACTGACCTGGTCCAGGCTGTTTTGATGGCATGGGAAAGAGAAGGTAAACCCCAGAGGGAGAGCTGCCCCCTTCATCCCCATATACTCCAAAAAATCAGCAATGCAGTGGACAATGTGGTCAAACAGCTGCAGAGGAATACACATAAAAAACACAAACACATGAACACAAACACACCAGATGCTGACAAACTCAGTTCCAGAAGGTTTAGGACACCAGACAGCACTCATGTATCCATCCCATCCCCACACTCCAACACTAGAGCGCTTCTGGCTCTAGCAGGGTTACCTGCCACTAAAACCTCTGCACAATCTACAGGACTTCCATACTTCCCTCATGTATTCATGTGATACTAGAATTTATTGCAACATATCTGAAAAAAATAACAGTGCTCAATTTCAAATTAATTTTAAAACAGGCTTTCCAGTACTGTGGGTCACTGGAAAAGGGGTTTCCCAGTACTGGGTAAACAGGTATTCACTTCACCCCTGATTAAGGCAGAGGAATGCTGACCCCAGATCAGCGGTACTACCCTCAGATCTACTTTTACATCCTCAGGGTGCCTAGTTATGAAGCCACTGCATGTGTTCTTCCATCTTTCTGCCCTACACACCACAGCAATCACAACCACACAGAGGACTTGACCTAAGATCTGACCTCTTGCCCTGAGCATGCTCAGTATGCACGAGACAAGGGTCACATGGGTGAGACGTCCTGGATTGAGACGAGCAGATGGTCAGTTTGTCCTCATGCTACATGCGAGAGGACGGTGAAGGGACAAATTGCTAGAAGAGGTGGACGTACAGCGAGGACCGATGCTACTCTACATGTGGGTTTTCAAGAGGTGCAACTACTGGACTCAAAGGAGCCTTTAATTATCCCAAAGTGAAATTTCACATTTACAGACGGTGTCATTTTACTGGCAAATATTTATTAAATAAGTGCATGATTCATTCAGGTCTGAGATTGCAGGTCTGGGGTCAGCAAGATTTTCTTGCACATACAGATGCACACTTGCCCGCGATTCGCTAACTGACCTCATCTGGAGAACAAGCATTTCCTGCTCTCTCGTGAACGCTTCTATACCGTTACTCTCAGACGTCTCGCCTTCATCTCAGATTTCCAGTTAAACCAGTAAACCAACAGAAATAAAAACCATCCTACTCAGACACCCTCACTGGCAGGACAACTTAAACAGTGAGAAAGGTTTGGGTCGGCAGTCAAAGTAATTATTCTTCTTCCATTTAATGAGAAAAGAAAGTCTAATTTCTCTGTGAATTTTAATCAGAGACGCCTGCACTTTTCAGCCGCATGGCTGTATCGGTCTGAGTGATGTGAGGATTCATCTCTAGGATAAGAGCTTTCTTCACTTATCAGCGGACACCAACACAGGGACGAGACGCCACACCAAACACGAAAACCACGTTCAGAAGAAATCATTCCCATGTCTTAAGTGGAATTCATGAAAGGGAAAAACTTCACACGGCACTGGTCGGGTTTAAATCTTTAAAATAACCCTGAGTTGGGCAGAAGGGTAATTATTTTATTTAGATTTTCAGAAAGGCTTTTATAAGCAGCGGGACAAATTTATCTGATGCATTTAATACTTCGAGCTTTAGACTCATTAAGGGCATTAGACGAGAACACCCACTTCATCTTTTATTAAAATCCTATTGGTAGCTGAACTTGTCAATCTTTACATCGTGTGGTGCACCATCATCAAGGGCACCGACACAGCAGATGGTAGATGTACAGTTAGTCAGCTGTCAGACGACACTCGTCTGTTTTTAAAGGATCCGACACGTTAAAAGCACTGATAGGTTCGGTGGAGCTCATACCTCTTCCCCAGTGCCCTGTGTGATTTCCTGGGGGATGGTGTAGATCTTGTTGTGCATCTCCACGTTCCGACGCTTCCCACTGCGCACGCGCACCAGCAGAACCCGGAAGTTTGTACCACCCAGATCGAGTGCCAGGAAGTCTCCCCACTCTGTGGGACAGGCACAATACACACACACACAACTTGAGCACAGAAATGACAGTCCATCAGTGACAGGCTTAGTCACCAGATTTAGAACTCCCCCCCCTCTCTCTCTCTCTCTCTCGTCACAGTGGGGGCAGTTTTTTTAAACAAAGTGACTTTTTTAAAGCAAATGTCATTTGTGATTATGTGCTGTCAAATTAGATTTTTTGGGAGCGGGGGGTACGAAAGGAGATGATCCAGGCAGGAGTCCCCACCCTCCCGCACAACGGAGCTGCTCACACGCGTCTCCGCCGGCTGTCCACATAGACATCACACGTCTCTGCTCAGTGTCCACTCTTAAAACCTCCATCCTCTCTTGCCCCTTCTCCCCCTGAAAGCATCTCCGAGTTACGAGCGAGACGTGACTATGATGGTCATCTGACCACAATCTGACAATCTGCATGCATCGGAACGCACACATCAGGCGGAGTGCACAGAGTTTTCAAAAGCCACGCTAAAACGCTCCCAGGAAAAGGCAAGGCACGCACGCACATGGATCCCAAGGCTAGTCTCCCTGCAGCGACTGCAACCTCGTCTCTATGATCGCCGCGCATTTTTGCTGTGGTGCCCGTTGCTTTAGGGAGCGGGTGCTTAGCCAGGATCCTTTGAAGTTCTGTGAAGGCTGCGTTGCCACACTCACAGGCGTTGTGCGGTTATCATCCCTGCCTTCAGATAAGAGCTCTTCCTTTGATCATCCCAGACCTTCTAATCGACTCCAACCTGTTCGAGCACAACAGCTCCAGCTAAATCACAGCAGGGCGCAGTAAACAGCCTGGAGACTTGCGACCATATAAAAGCCAATGGCCATTGTTCCCAAGCGAGCGCCAACCCGGGAAAACTGACTAAACTGGGTTTGGTGTTGGAAACGTGACACTGCGCCTCCTACATGTTGTACCCTCACATCTTGTCCCAACAAATGAATACAGCAGTCTGTTACTGGTTTCTCTCACTTAGCGCCACTTAATCTGACCTTAATCTGTTGTCATTTTCACATCAGCATCCAGTAATCCAGAGCAGCCCATGGTGGAAGGGTTCTGGGTTTTCTGATTCTGGATTTTCCCCTGGGTTTGGGTTAGTCTCTTGCCTCACAAGTTCGCTGGATCCAAACCAGGAAGATTATGGGACCAGAACAGAACCAGTCTTACCAGTTCAGAGCCTTTTATTTGTTTTTAATGTTTGTGGATCGTCACCAGCAGTGGCACAATGCCATCTGAAAACTGCTACTAGTCTTGAACAGGTCTGGATTAACAGATTAAGTGTTATGATAACCAGAATTATTTCATCTTTTATTTCTTGAGTTTCTGAGATCTTGCAAATCTTAAAAAAATGTTACCCTTACAACAGACCCAGTACATCCATTAAATGTAGGAGGATCCACTCTGTACATCAACAACAACAACCTGAACACACTGGTCGAACATTTCCCCAACCATCACAATCTTCCTGACATTCCACATGTCTAGCGTGTGTGTGTGTGCGACCACCCTGAGAATGGACAAAGTCCAGAGTGTTTATCTAGTGCCCCATTCTGGACCACTGGATCTGTCTGGACCACTGCAACCACCCCCCTGCCCAGCACATTCACCATAACGGTGTTGGGTCCCAGTGCCTCCAGCTGGGTGGTGGTGGTACTGCATCCCTGACATCAGAGAGCACATTTATGAGTGTTTTCAGAACTGCAGGCATGGAATAAAAGAAGAAAGACCAAGTTCATATGGATCTCTCTCTCTCTCTTCCTCTCTCTCCCTCCCTCTCTCTCTCTCTCTCTCTCCCTCCCTCCCTTTCTCCTCACTTATGGCTTTTTCTTGATTCTTTTTCAACCCACAAACCTTTTTCCCTCCACTTAACTCACTTCAGTGCTGCTCCACTTCTCCCAGCACACGGTTCACTCTGAATAAAACCACTCCCTTTTTATTTACACTACACCCTTTGAAAACTGGGACATGTATTCAATAACGGTGTGTTCGCTGGATTTTGAAGAAAAAAAAACAGAATGGCATTGATGCATTTTTTTTTCAAATAAGAGTTACCTTTCTGAAACCAATATTACAGCTCTTCAGGTGTAGTTCTCAAATAAATGTTGAGAGGCTTCACACAAAAGCCGTTCGATTTTGGCGCTGCCATTTGTAAGGGTCACAGAACAGCAGCTGAGAGCCCGATACCTTCCCTCAGTCCAATGCCAGGGTCCAGCTTCACCGGCCGTTTGTGGTCATACTTGGATTTCTTGGTCTGTGTGGTCAGATATGGACTGAACGCAGCCTCAGTGCAGCTTCTGGGTGACCCCAGGATCTCTGTTTTTTAAAGGGCCGCACACCTGTGACCCCTGCACACACAGGCATGTACCATTTCCACTGGACGGGAGAATTATTTGGTCATTTTAGCATTTAAACCTAATTTAGTGCTTAATGTAACAGGGGCGTTTTTAGGATCATGGGCTGAATTTATTCTCTCTCTCCTGAGAATCAACTACAGACTAAAGTTTGGGGCTCGTATCGTCTGCGTAAACCCACGTGTTCGTCAATCTCACCTGTGCCGTCCGGCGTGGACCTGACGTAGGTGGGCAGCATCCTGACGGAGGCGGTGGCATGGGTGTCTCTGGCCAGCCCACGCTGCATCTCTGCCTCCATCTTTCTCATGACGCAGCGGAGCTGGTCGCGGTCCAGGCGGAGGCTGTCCAGGATCTGCTGCCGCTCAATGTGCTGCTTGGCTAGACGGTACGCCACCGCCGTTACCATGGCAGCTCCCTTCCCGCTGCCGTCCTCCGACCGCAGGAAACGCACGTCACAGTCGGGAACCAAACGGCGCACCATCTTGTGCAGTCGCCGGGCAAACCTGCATGGGGGAAGGGGGGGGGGGTGTTGAAAGGAAAAAAAAATGTAAATACGTTTAAATATTAAATGTTTCACAAGTGCCACAAACTGCATTAGGGTGAATTCTAAAGCAGAGTTAGAATAACAGACAGACAGACAGAGAGAGAGACAGAGAGAGCGCGCGTTGGTAAGTGGATGAGAGAAGGAGCGCTCTTCTTCTGTGGAAGGAGTGAGATGGTAAACCTGCACTTCTAACAGCACCTTCAAGTGCCCAGATAATTGCCCACTGATGCCGCTCTGAAGGAGACGCACGCCTGTGGCGATTCACTGGTCCGTTAGAGCGCGCGTGAGAGCGCGTGAGAGCTCACATCCTGATCGTCACTGCGGATGTGGCAGGATACAGACCCACAGACTGTTGGGTAAAGGACACGTGGAGACACAGCCTTCAGACTGCACTCCATCTGGTTCTGAGCACTTTAAAGCACAGACAATAATCATCATTTCATTAACCCACGCAAGCAGATGTAGAGGACCACACACACACGGTCACTCATGAACAAGGCTTTCAGGAGCGCGACTGACTCATCCAGTCCTAAACAAAAAGAATTATATACATTCATTAAGAATAAAAGAAAGAAATTAAGAAAATTGTGCTACAAAACCAGATTAATGTGTTGGTTCTGGAGAACTAATCCGTTTCTTTCTCTTCTATTCAACTACACGGATCTTCCGGTGTTCTGGTTCTCAGAGGTCGAAGCATACGAGAACTGAACACGAGGGCCGAACCGGGCTGCCCCAGGCCGGGCGAGCGGGGCTCTACGGGATTTGCACAGCGGCTTTAATTAGCGCCTTCAGTGTCTCCGTCGGCTTCGTTAACAACATCGGAGCTCAGCAACAGGCCTGCCCAACACTGATTGTTTTGTCGATCACTGGACAATAGCTCGTAATGAGCTAAAGGGAATTTGAGTGTGTGCATGTGACAGAGAGAGAGAGAGAGAGAGAGAGAGAGAGAGAGAGAGAGAGAGAGAGAGAGAGAGAGAGAGAGGTTTTACTTGTTTCTGCAAATAAAAACCAAACACATGCAGGTAGTAATCATTAAGGAAGTGAATGTAAACAGGCCCTGGACCCCAGATACTGGACTCCTTTCTCACAGAGCTCCCCAACAACAAACAAATCCACATCATACGAGTTTGAGTTTAAGGTGTACTACACTTCTTATACTTGTCATTGTGCTCTAGCATAACGCATTATATTGTATGCATACTATATTATACTAGCACACTAACATAAGTATAATACACCAAATCAGTATAATGTTTTACATTTCTCAAAACAATGTACTTGAAGGTTGAACTACAAATTATATTAGCTATTATTATAGTATATAATACTTAAGTATTACACACTGCACAAATATTCTATCATATTATAATTAGGGTCCTACAAAACCCATGGCGGTAAAAACCTTTTCCTGTAGAATATCAGATTTTCTGTGAAAGGCAGAAAGGGAGGGAGCATTTCAGACACGCGCCTTAATTGGGCATTTCAATCAATCAGACACGCGCCTTAATTGGGCATTTCAATGAATCAGACACGCGCCTTAATCGGGCATTTCAATCAATCAGACACGCGCCTGCACTTCTAGTCATCAGCAGTGATCTGTGTATTTCTACAGTATTCTAGTTCATTGGTATGGTTAATTCTAACCCACTGTACTGTACTTGGATATATTCTATGAGGAAATGACAAAGCACTTTTGTAAGTCGCTCTGGATAAGAGCGTCTGCTAAATGCCGTGAATGTAATCAGACATTTACTGACACATTAGGCATGAAAGCTGGTTTTGATTTGAGTGCTTTGAAATAATTTTTACAAGCATAAATGACAGCCAGTGATGAGAAGCCCACCCAGCCTCTTCCACTAAATGGCATCTACAAGACAGCAAGGACTGATTAGCAGTAATCAGACCACTTATCGAAGAGTAAGGAAACAGCATTAAAGTAGTTATTGACCCTTTGTGGGCTTCTGACCAGGGTTCTGTCTCCTCGCTCATACTGCTTGATCCGAGTGCAGCATTTGACACCATAGATCACAACATTTTACTAGACAGACTCGAAAATGTTGTTGGGATTAGGGGAACAGCCCACTCCTGGTTTAAATCTTATCTAGCCGGTCACTACCAGTTTGTTAACATAAATGGAGACTTCCCAGCATACAACAAGGTTAGCTATGGTGTCCCTCAAGGATCTGTTCTAGGACCTTTGCTTTTTTTCTAGGTGACATTATATGTAAACTCTGTGCTAGTTTCCACTGCTATGTAGATGACACTCAGCTATATGTCTCTGCCAAACCACAGGACATATCACCTTAGTATTACTGATGAACGCATAAAGGACGTCAGACACAGGACGTTGAGGAACTTTCTCTCACTTAATCCTTACAAAACAGAAGTGCTTCTTTAATGATCAGAGACAGCTAGGTCCTCAATCTCTAATTACCCAATGAACCTCAATGGTCTCCCAATCACATCTTCTCTAACAGTTAAAGATCTTGGAGTTATTATGGATCCCAGTCTCTCATTCGAAGCTCATGTAAATAATATTCCAGGACCACCTTTCTCCACCTCAGGAACATTTCAAAAATTAGGAACATGCTCTTCTCACGTGATGCAGAAAAGCTGGTCCACGCATTTGCCACTTCCAGATTGGACTACTGTAATACTTTAGTATCTGGCAGTACCATTAAGTGCCTAAACAAGCTCCAGCTAGTTCAAAATGCAGCAGCCAGAGTTCTTACTAGAACTACACTTGATCACATCACTCCCATCTTAGCTACTTTAAATTGGCTCCCAGTGAAATTTTGTACTGATTATAAAATACTTCTAATAACCTACAAAACACTGAATGGTTATGTTTTGCACCACAGTACCTTAGAGAACTCCTAGTGTATTACGATCAACCACGTCTGCTTAGAGCAAAATGTGCAGCTCCTTACTAATACCAAGAATAAGAAAACCTACCACAGGTGGCAGAGCCTTTTCCTATGAAGTTTCCGCATTATGGAATAACCTTCCTGTAAATGTTTGAGACTCAGACACGGTCTCTGTACCAGTCAGGTATTTTATTAACTACTTCCCATCTTAGGTAAAGGTGTAGATCTGAGGGTCCGTGGGCATTGAGAGTTCGTTTGTTGACAGAGTAGCAGAGTGCTGTTCCAGGGTGCCTCATGCCTGTAGTTCCTTCTGGTTCTTTCCTGTAATGCCATAGCAAGATCTTCTGGAGTCCATCTTTGCACATTATTAGTTCCCTAGTTTACACACCCTCCTACCTGGACATGCCTAATAATCTATTCTCCCTTTCTGCCGAGGTACAACTACCCCTGATGTCACGATGTTACTGACCCCCAACCCCTCTCAGCTGTCATGGATACTGTCAACACCACCTGATGTCCCCTGCTGTAGCCCACCACACCTCCACCCCAGCCAACTACTTCTCTGATGCTCTCGATGGACGTTCTCGTGTGGGATGGGTCTTGGACAAGCACACGCCATCGGGACAAGACTAGGACCTCTAGAAAACTGGACTTGACATTAATTGCTTTAAATGCATTTTTCTCCTAAAATTGTTATTATTGTGGTGACCGGTGTCGGCCAGAGGAGGATGGGGGGCCCTCCTTTGAGTCTTGGTTCCTCTCAAGGTTTCTCCCTCATGCTCTAGGGAGTTTTTCCTCACCAATGTGGCCCTTGGCTTGCTCACTGGGGGCTTAGACTCTGACATTTGTAAAGCTGCTTTGTGAAAATATCTGTTGTAAAAAGCGCTATGTAAATCAATTTTGATTTGATTTCAATCAACCAGACACGCACCTAAATCTGACATTTCAAACAGACACGCACCTTAATTGGACGTAGAGTTAAACGCCAGAGCTCATTGTTTTTTCTGTTGCTATGGAGTCAAAACGAGAAAACCTTTTGCTGGCATTACCAACATCGCCGTTATGTTTTGGAAGTTGTTCATTTATATCAACGATCCACAAATTAAAAGGTCTATTAGCCGCTTGCCGTTTGGTGACGTCAGGCAGGTTTGGTACTCACACCGGGTGGTTCTTGTAGACAGAGCCGTCCACACCGACGGTCGTGCGCAGTCTGTCCAGCGCCTTGTTGTCACGGATCTGCCGCAGGACGGCAGCCAGCGAGGCAGCACACAGGTGAGCGGCACGCGTGGACACTATCTGACACACACGCTGCACTGCCACGCAGTCCTCCTCTGACGGCTCCAGACCCAGGTCACGCAAGGTCTGCTCCGCGTAGCACAGGCCCTCTTTATCCCTGACACACACACACACACACACACACACACACACACAGAGCTTCAGAAAACTGAGAAATAAAGTGAGGTGCTAATTAACATGAGTTTGACACTGAAAAATGTGCAACTTGCTGTGTATAAGAGCATCTGTCAGATGTTGTAAATATAAGCTTGTTAGAGTTGACCTCCTGACCTCGCACATAGAGTTGTGTTATTACTGTATACCAGCACACGTGACCAACGTTAGGCATGTATCAGTGCTTGGACATTACAGCCATTAACCTGACCGATAAAAAAAAAAAAAAAAAAAAAAAAGATCCAGAAATTCAAGTGTAGTGCTTGAGTACGTGTTTACAGACGGGTACCTCATAGCGTACCAGTCTG
>NC_137501.1:1970000-1972500 GCF_041902795.1 Electrophorus electricus
GGGTAAAATCTGCTGGTCTCAGGTCACACACACACAGAGATGGACCTAGCCTTCATGCCTGAACTGCATTAATTATCTGGTCGTGTTATTAATGTTGCCTGTTATATTTGCTTCACCAGCGCATCACCAGCCCCATACCCCGCCCACCGCACCACACACACACACACACACACACACACACACACACACACACACACACTCGTGTCTCTGCGTGTCCACTCGGCTGTACTGACACCAGAGCAGAGACTCCGCAGCCCTACAGGGGAAAGGGATTGACCATCACAGACCGGGAGGGGTTTGTTCGGGTTTCTGAAAGGCCGGGGCCTGACCCGGGTCACGCGGCCTCACACTGCGTCCTCATGCCCCACCCCACACGCCCTCCTCTCCGTAGGTATGTGATGCGATTAGGTAAATTCTGTCCTTATTCTTGCTTTGTTTAAAAACAAGCTGTGGCCTCAGAGAAGTAAGAGCAGGATACGTAGTCTTTAGAGAAGACTCCTATGCCAGTGACCTTTAGCGACCAGTGCACGCCAAGGTTACACTTTAATGCTCACCTTACATTTTATATTCTTCAGCCCAAATCCATAAAAATATACGACACATGAATAAGGAATAAGCAATATGAGGAGTGCAAACAAAGAACTGCTTCGGACCTGAAAGTATTCTAAAAGACCTTATATCTTCATGATGTCTGGCCAATATTCTCCATAAATCACAGCGCATTAACCAGACATTCTTTTCATTTCAACCATCGGCAAGCGGGAGTGCGATAACGTCACTGTGCTGTGTGTTCTTACTTAAGAGGTCCGAACACACAGGAAGAGGATTTCAAAACCACATTCAAGATCATTTTTGAAAAAGAAGCAGAAGGCAAAAGAAAAAATAAAAAGGTTATCCAAATCTAATTTTTAGATTTAAAAAGAAACACTATTGCTTTGTAAACAGGCCATTAAATGAATGAATAAAAATCACAGTGAAAAGGCAGGTTAAAATGAAGAAAGAAAATAAAACATGAAATATGATAGGACAGACAAGAATAAGAAGTCAAGCTGCACAAATATTGGTGTTAAACAGGGCAGTAAAGACGTGGGTCAACAAAGACAAGCAAATGTCTAAAGATCCATCTGGGTCACTTCACATTACAGTACAGTATATACATTTCACACCTTCAGAACCAAGTGAGTAATTTCCATCTCCCTCACACACACACACACACACACACACACCATTATCTAGCATCACCACCACACAACCAGACTGTCCTCTATTGTCCCGTTAACAGTGAGGCTTACAGCACAAAAGGACATATCGTGTACGTGACCGCAGTCCAGCAGGAAAAATCTATTGCTGCCATTACAATCAGCTCCACCACATCTGATCAAAAACACAGGTGTAACACACCCGAGAGGCTTCCAGGCTGCAGGTGAACCATTTACGGGTAATCAGCCATAATTCACAACCCTTCTGATTAGAGACCAGCAGCAAAAGTCTGCCCACTAAAGCCGAGGCTGTAACTCATCTTCATCGTCGTCACATGGCCCAGAGCCACCACTCCAACTTCCTCACCTGTGCCGTCAGGCGTGGAGCGAACATACGTGGGAAGCATCTTCACGGCAGCGGTGGGGTTGGTGTCCCTGCCCAGGCCTTTATCCATCTCCCTCCTGAACCGCATGGAGACGTCCATCAGGTTCTCCTCGGACAGGCGCAGGTGATACAGGAACTTGTCCACCTGAGGAAGGGGACAGGAAACACAGGTGAGTTTCCATGACAACGACAGTGCCTTCAACTTTAAGTTTAAGTAAATCAGTATTTGTATAGCATCATTTAATGCAACACCGTCACACCACACAAGGAAGTTGAGAGTATGCGCGTTTAAGGAGAAACCTTCAGAGGAACCCTGACTCAGAAGATGAACCAACCCTTTTGAAGGAGACGCCCAACAGAGGAATCCGGAAACATACAAAAGACAAAAAGACATGGCTACACAGAACATATGCAGGATGTTGGATATGAGAGGAGAAAAGGTCAAACAAATCCTCCAGCACTGATGCGGATGTGCAGACCACGCTGGAGCTCTACAGACCACTCCGGAGCTCTACAGACCACTCCGGAGATGTGTAGACCAGCAGATGTGCTCAACCCCTCTGGGAGGATGAACAAGGAAGAACGTAGAAGGCCTGCGACAGAAGCGACAGGCCAGAAACCGAACACATCCTCACAAGCAAACATGGCAAAATATTGTCACCACCAGAGGTCAATGGGGACAAGGAGGCTGAATAATTGGCAGTGGTGTGTGTGTGTGTGTGTGTGTGTGTGTACATTCCTGAGTGACCGCACAAGCCAACTAATCTCAAGGACTCTCACCATTCCAGTTTAGAGGCCAGAGAAAACCCAAACACACGGGAACAGATCAAACTTGGCTCACAAGCAGAGAAACTCAATACGTCTTTGGGACACCGTGACATTCTCTGAGGTAACCAGTGGCAACGTGGCATAGGAG